>NW_011346062.1:48109-55081 GCF_000735185.1 Notothenia coriiceps | reverse complement strand
TAACGCCCTTCCATAATCTCATTCGCACACTCCCAAACACACATCCAGACACACACTCGGGCCTTCCGACCCACACATGCCCCTGGCATTGCATCAACAAGGGAGGTAAATGTGATTAGATAGAGGGGAGATAAGAAAGAGAGGATGTGGGAGAGAGGACAGGAAGAAGTGAGGAGCAATACGGTGGTTGTTGACTTCAGTAGTCAGGCTGCCCTGTGTGATACAAAAGCCGAAGATAAGACTGTGACACTGTTCCAGTTACGCAAAATATAACGTCAATCATGTAGTCCTTGAAAGAGTGGCGTATTAATCGACGGACACTATAACACAATCACACCCTACACATATTCCTATTCTGCGACAGCCTTGGGGGGGCATTTTTTAAACCGGAGTCAACCCAATTGAACCATTTTGTTTCAAATACAAATGTACATTATGGAATATATCATGGCTCTTAAACAATGAGGCTGGTATATGTCATGTCAACATTGAATGAAAGTAGACTGAATTATTATCAAATCAATTAGAATCAGGCTCTGCCACCTTCCGGGAAACCATCCCACAATTTTTTAACTGTCCCAATGCTAGATGTATCCCTTTTACTTGTTTTGTTATCTATAGTGGTTATTTGCTAAACCACAAATTATTGTGAATCAATTGTGTTGTATTAAAGTTGTTTGTTAGTTTTTATGTGGCTTTTTAAATGTGTGATATTCAGCTCATTTACCTTCACGTTCAACTTTTCCCGTTTGATTGCTGCTTGGTGGTTTGATGGGCCTGGACCTTCTGAAGTCCACAATCAGCTCTGGTCTTCTTGTGTTGAGGTCCAGGTTATTTGTCACACACCACCCACCAAGTGCTGGACCTCCCTCCTGTAGTTTCGTTCTCATCGTTGTGGAGATAAGGGCCACCGTGGTTTTCATCTTGCAACTTTACAATGGTGGGTTACAGCATGTAAAGGAGTGCAGTCGTGGGTGAAGAGGGGAGTATAGAAGAGACTCGCCACAGCCTGTGGAACACGGTGTTCAGGAGAGGTTGAGGAGTGAGGTTCTCTTAACTACTGGGTTGTGTTTTAGGAAGGTCCAGATGCGTACAGAGGGACGGGTTGATCCGAGGTTCACAGAGTCTTTGATTCAGTTTGGAAGGGGGATGTGTCTTAGGTCCTTAACACGGCCGATTTTCGCGTCGATATTTCAGGCGTGATGGGCGTTGTGTTTGCCCTACCTCGATTGGTGTGTACTGCCCATCGTGTCTTTCGCCTTGCCGACACCTTTGCCGCGATTCCGACATGTTGAAAGAAATCACTCTGATTGGCTGTTCAGTTTAGCGAATCAGTGCATGAGAAGCAAAACGGAAGTGAGGGACCCAAACAAACTATTAAGAAGGCAAATCTGAGAATTCATTTAACTCCAGCTCTCGACGCAGGTTCGGGAAAGCCCCATGAGCTTCTCGTTGTAGAGTGAAAATCGAACGCACACACTATTTGTTGTTGGTTTATATCACAAAGTCTGTTCTTCTTCTCTCTGTGTATCACGCAGTCTGTCTTCCGGTTGTTGCCTCTTTTGAATGACGAATACACACTACCGCCGCCTGCTGGTATGGAGTTATTGCCACTCACGCATGCGCAGTTTGTACGTGCAACTTAGCCGTTGGCTGAAGTCTTTGCGGTCTGTTCCAGTGCGAAACATGGCTAAGGCGCAGGAGACGTGAGGCGACGTTCCGTCGGGACGTGTTTTTTGGTGTTCTTTGGTGTCATTTCGGTGTGTAAGAGGCTTTAAACGCTGAGCTGAAGTCAACAAACAGCATTCTCACATAGGTGTTGTTATTGTCCAGGTGGGAGAGAGCAGAGTGGAGCACTATGGAGATTGTATCCTCTGTGCTCCTGTTCTGGCGGAAGGCACATTGAAATGGGTCCAGTGAGGGTGGTAGGCAGGATTTGAGATGAGTGAATACCTTGACCGCATCTGTTCACCCTTAATTAAAGCTTGATATGGAATCAGTGATTAAATCTACTGAAGCTTTGCTCTATATTCTTTTACTGACACTCCCGTCTCCCGCGAGTGCATAGAAAGGTTACAGAGGTAACTGAACCTAGACAAATCTGATGAGAAACCATGGTGATCAAAAACTCAGAAAAGCAAAAATAACATCTGTGGTTGAAGTGAAAAAGGCGACTGTGGGATGCCAGAGGCCCTGATTACATAGTGGTCTTGTGCACATAGTTTTAACCGGCAGATTGTGTTTTTCTTTGCTGCTTTGGTGTTGTATTTCACAAAAACGATCGTAACGGCCAAGTGGAAAAACAATATTCCGAGATTAAACCCGAAATTCTGAGAAGTAAAATGCCAGAATTTGGAAAGTTAGTCAATTTGAAGTGTCAAGTGATGAGGTTTTTTGTTTATCCTTGACTAGCATACTCATGAATAACTTGTGGTTCTTTTTTTTTGGCAATATACACTTTATTGTCAGAAACATGACAATTAAATGTGTGAATGTCCATGTTCTGAGAATTGACAGTGCCTTAAGTCTGTTTATGTTAAAAATGTTCATGAGACAAGAAAAATAAAATATAATTCCTCTTTCACTTACCAAAATATAGATCTGATGTACTGAGTTTGTAATTTGTTTAGATTTAATGAGCAATGTGTAATGATTTTATTTCTCACTTTACACCCCTGGCCCGAATAGCATTTTGTTCTCTCAATGCTTTATTATTATTTTTATAAAGTTGACATCCTTTACAAAAGAATGTACCTTGAAAATACAACACATAAACAAAAACACATACACACAGAATGTACGTTTCCTTATGTTTCCTCATTTTCTCCAACTCAGCTCACACAAAGACATCACTCCTCCTTATATTCCCTGTCCGTGGGAAGCCTGAACTAATCTCCCATCTGCCCCGGCTCCTGGTACACAGACTGCTTTCATTCCTAACGAGGGCCTGATGAATTTTCTTAAAGGCGGTGATGGGCCAAATTGGAGCTGATATGTCCCATCCGGCGGGGTGGATGGGCCATAAGACAGAGCCTTGTCCTACCGCCATGTGACAGCAAAACCAGGCCAAAGTGAAAAAACCTATTAGTACTAACTGGTCAGTTTACTGTGTATTAGGGTGGCTAATTCCATTACCAAGCACGTGTGTGTGTCTGTGTCTGTGTGTGTCTGTGTGTGTGTGCGGTTGGAATGGGGGGGTTTGAGGATGATATAGCCCCTGAGGAGACGTCGGCACTGTAGATACTAAAATCTCTGACAGTTGTGGTTGTTGCCACTAAGTAGAGACAATAGATGTATTGTTCTCGTAAAAGTGTGTGTTTGTGTATGTATGTGTTAGGTTCCCAGAAATATGTGTGTGTAATCTGCGATAGGTGATAAAGTGTATAATTTGTCTACATTCAGAATCTACATTGGCGTTTTGGTCATGGGGCATGACAGAGGAAGTGTGTGACTGTGTGTCTTTGTGACAGTGTTAGGTGAGGGGAAGGGGGTATCCATCGGGGTGGATTGTTCTGGCGCACACACAAGCCCAGTTTGAAGAGGGTAAGAGAGGGGGGCACAACGCGTCAAGCTGGAGCCATGGCTCGGCGGTATGTGTGTGTGTTGCGTGTGTGTGAGGGGGTTGATCCCATTGTGTGTGTCAACAAGCCGTCCCATTCAGCGCCTGTGTGGCTAAATTCTGCTAATGAGCGTTGCCTCTGGCTGGGCCTAGCTAACACAGCGCTCATCACAGCTAAACACTTCAACACCCACCCACACACACACACACACACACACACACACACACACACACACACACACACACACACACACACACACACACACACACACACACTTCATTGGTGCTGTAAATCTGGTCAGCAGGCCATGGAGGGCCAGCAGGGAGTTAATGGTTGCCTCATAAAACTGAGGAAAAAGGTTAGGGCTGTAGCCTAGATGCCTGATGCCCTAAATGAGAAAAATGTGGGGTGGGGGTGCCCCCATGCATATCCAACACTTCCAATGGGGGGTGCAGATTGTTGTTATTTGATCAATTTCACTACTGCAACTACAGTGTTTCCAGTATTGCCAATTTGCCTTTTTTACACATTGGTCAATTTGTTTAGAAACGTTTCCCAGTGTGTCAAAACCTAATCAGTGTTTTAAAATTAAACATATGGGCAATCACTGAATTCCAAGTTGGCTAAGGCTGAGTATACTTTTTGGTATATGAATACAATGTTTGAGTAATGTAATGCTGTTCAACCCCATTTTATTTTGTCTTAATTCAGCCAAGAGTAATGGAGTCCTGTGATACATTATACACTTTATATAGAGAGATGGCAACCCTTTTCTTCGTTCAAGGGAAGGCTTTGCGGATTTGTATTTTATACACATGTCCATGCTAAAAACAATTATCCAAACATGTTTTTCTAAAAAGCCCTGAGAAACTAACACAAATATTCAATGAGACATCCTACAAGAAATGTGTCAATGTAAAATGTTAGGTTCACAATTGTTTCAAGAGGGGATACACTCTCATTCCACAAAATGTGCATATATGATTTATTAAACCCAGTGACATCACATCTAATTTTCACACTCCTTTATGGTACTGAAAATTGCTTAACAGTCCCACCTTGAGCACGCTGGTTGAAGGGGCTAGTTAAATAGTTTGGTCTGGATGTAAGGTAATAGGCCCATAACTGTTACTGTAGAGCTGTATAACTTTACTGAGCGACATGTGGCCCTAAGAACTCCCGCCTTATCAACGAAGGCCCTCACTGCTTTAACACCAGCCCCTGTCATACACAGCTCTTCAGTTCAAAGACAGCACTGCATGGGAGATCAAAGCACGGCCAATCTGGTATGCACACACACAAACACACGCGCTCACTGCACAAACACAGAGTACACATGATAACGCTTCCATAATCTCATTCGCACACTCCCAAACACACATCCAAACACACTGGCTCCGACCACACATGCCCCTGGCATTGATCAAAGGGAGGAATGTGATAGATAGAGGGGAGATAAGAAAGAGAGAGTGGGAGAGAGACAGGAAGAGTGAGAGAATAGGTGGTTGTTGACTTCAGTAGTCAGGCTGCTGTGTGCAAAAAGCGAAGATAAGACTGTGACACTGTTCCAGTTTACGCAATTATAACGTCATCATGTAGTCCTTGAAGAGTGGGTATTAATCGAGGTACACTAAACACAATCACAACCCTACACATATTCCTATTTCTGGACAGCTTGGGATTTTTAGAGTCCCAACCAATTGAACCATTTTGGTTCAAATACAAAATGTACATTATGGAATATATCATGCTCTTAAACAATGAGGCTGGTATATGTCATGTCAACATTTGAATGAAAAAGTAGGACTGAAATTCAATTAAACTCAAAATCAATTAGAATACAAGCTCTGCACCTTCCTGGAACCATCCCACAATTTATTTTAACTGTCCCAATGTAAGATGTAATCCTTTTACTTTGTTTTTGTCATCTATAGTGGTTATTTGCATAAAACACAAATTATTGTGAAATCAACTATTGTGTTTGTAATTAAAAAGTCTTGTTATGTGTAGTTTTAATTGTGCTTTTTAAAAATGGTGTGATAAATTCAGCTCATAATTTCCTTCACGTTCAACCTTTATCCCGTTGATGCTGCTGTGTGCGTTTGATGCCCTTGGACCTTCTGAAGTCCACAATCAGCTCCTTGGTCTTCTTGGTGTTGAGGTCCAGGTTATTGTCAGCACACCACGCCACCAAGTGCTGGACCTCCCTCCTGTAGTTCGTCTCATCGTTGTTGGAGATAAGGCTGACCACCGTTGTGTCATCTGCAAACTTTACAATGGTGTTACAGCCATGTAAAGGAGTGCAGTCGTGGGTGAAGAGGGAGTATAGAAGAGGACTCAGCACACAGCCTTGTGGAACACCGGTGTTCAGGATGAGAGTTGAGGAGGTAAATTAATTCCAGCACTTGTCTACGCCAGTTCCATAAGTTGAGTAGAGTTTAGGACGGATGGTGGGAGTGAACCTGGGTAAAGTTACACGAAGGCGGTCTTGGTCCTCGGGCTCCTAATGTTAGCAGGTAATCACGAGGTGAGACGAAGAGAGGGTTGGAGCGCTGTTATTTGTTGTAGGAATACACTCTGTACGGCAACAAACTGAAAGTCGAGTCGGGCAGAATTTCCCGGAGAATGTGTGGCGTTACTGTGGTTTCTTGTGGTTTTTGTGCAGGGCTGCCCTTGCAGCGGGAGTCGCAAGAGGAGCCGAATCGGTCAAAGCGTGCACCTTGTCTGGCGTTTCCTGAAGTCGGTTGCCCGATTTCAAACGTGCAGTTTGACGCGTACCGCACTCACCGTTAATTGAGGCTATGGCGTCCGCCCGCCCGATCACACATAAGCAGTAAGTTGTCTCTCCGTTGTTGGCCTTCTGTCTCGACGCACCTATGCTGTCCTCTTCGTTCTTGTCTGAAACACTATATTTGTGTTGTTTATCACACCACCACCCAAGCTAAAAGTGAGCATCGTTGCTCTCGAGTACCCCGCAAAGGGCTTGGACGCAGCTCCTCCGAACGGCTCCAATTTACTTAAGGTCTAAACGCCGAAGAATTTATCGAAACAAACACGCCCCAGAAGAGTGAAGGCAAAACGAAGAGTCACGTCCCAAGCGGAATTTGACTTGCGGTTAGTCTCACTAAAGAAAGTTGTTAACGTGCTAGCCGCAAGCGATTCCACAGCCGTCCGGCTTTTCTGTGCGTACACACGTCATGTGTGGTTAGACCGTCAATCCCGGTTGTGTTGCGAAGTAGCTGCCGGACTTTAGATTAGCTGCGGCCTTTAGACCGGCCACACATTCCTGGAATTCTTGGTTGTCAGGGGACGGTTTGACTAGTGTCTGAGACACTGGCAGCCGTAGTTGGGCAGGGAAAGACCATTGACGCAAAAGACGCTGAAGGATTGGTTGTCCTGGGGTCATACAATT
>NW_011346062.1:16704-48064 GCF_000735185.1 Notothenia coriiceps | reverse complement strand
CCACCGGTGCCCGATGACTCCGTCGTCTCTGTTCTCTGTCCGTCGTGCTCGACTCTCCACCCCCCCCCCCCCCCCCTCCCCCCCACTGTCTTGCCTGCTACGTGGCTCATCGATTGCCTGCTCGCATGGTCCAAAAGTTCCTCTGTGAGCACCGTGTTTCGACACCAAGGTGTACTTTGCTTACAGATTTTGTGTCCTTGTCTGTGGCTTCGTTATTGTGGTCGCATGTCGTCCCGATAAGTTCATTCAGATCGGCCCGGGCGCCGGTTTAGGCTGCGTGAACCCCTATTAAGAGAGACAACGGTAGATACTGAATAGTTTTTTGTATATCTTTTGTCAAAACATCTAAACCCAATTAATTTTGAAAAAAAAAAAACAAAGGTCTCACGAAATAAAGGACTCTCCCAATGTGAATGGCTCCCTGGAGAGTCGGTGCCTCTCCTAGTAACGGAGAACCCTTTGAATAATGACCGCTATTATATGTGTCTCAAGAATGGAGCACTTGGGGAAAGACCAATATTCGTCATGGACCTGTAATTACATCTGAAAAAATTTTCTCTTGTTAATACCACTAAAAATTGTTACCTTCCCATTTGATGTCAAATGTAAAATTCTGTCCTCCTCCATCCAGGCACAGCCACCCCCAGCCGCGGTTCCTCTCCTTGGTCCCTCTTCTTTCCTCCCATAATTCTCCTTACTTGGTCAGATCCCACTTCTGACACCATTTGTGAGACTGACCGTTGAGCGGCCCGACCAAGCAAGGAGGCAGAGGCAGAGAATCCAAAAATATAACCCGACGGGGCATTTATTAACTGATCAACTCAATGTTAGATCACACACCATGACACAGCCACAATAAACTGCTCACATGCCCAGCCTGCGGCCACCAGCAGCTCACACACACTGACTCCAGCACAACAAAAGACAGCACTTAAATACACAGAGGAATCAAACACAGGTGAGGGAAAACAATTAGACACAGGTGAGGGGGGAGGGACAACCCAGGGCCCCAGGTGCGCACAATCACCTGGCCCAAAGCCATCAGTCCATAGTGACGCAGTTCCCTGCGTCACAGATGGCAAGACCATAAAATTAAAAGAGCCCTGCCTCATATCACGCTTGCAGAAACGCACAATCCCTCAAGGTTAATGTTGTGTGATGATAGGTTAGTTAAGGTTTCCAGCAGGACACGACCAGCAGATAACATTTCTTCGGAACAGGATCCTGCTCACTCTGTGGAGGTTATTTTTCTATCAATGACTACATATTATCCTGCGGCTACTTACCAAATAAAGCAATGATTTGACTACAAATGTTGATTTGAAATTGATCGTTCTGCTTCCACAAAACAAAACGTGTTCATCTGCCTTGAAAAAGTTTAACTGTGGCGATAGCAACGTGGCTTAAAATGCTATAGAGAAACAGCAGACATCTGAATGTCCAAATTGACTAAACCGAATTCAGTATTCAATCAAGCTGTGTAATAAATATATATATAATAGAACATATTGTCACCAAATGCTACAGGAATCTATAAGTAATCAAACACACTTTCTGTTCAGTGCCGTAGAAAAAGACAGTAGAACATAGAAACAAAGTGGACCAATTTAAAAAGCGAAAGGAAAAGAGAGACAACAAAAAGGATAAAATCCTAGGAGGCTGGTTGTATGAAGAAGTAGGCATAAGGAAGGAAGATTAGAGATGGGGGAGCAGGGGGTGAGAAAAGGAAGGCATGTCACCTTCTCAGACCGAGCTCTCTCTCTTTTTTTTCTATTCAACAGTTTTTTCCACCACCAGCAAGCTATTTCCAACATGCGCGTATGTGTGTGTTTGAGTGTGTGTTTGCTGGAGGTGAGGTTTGGGGCAGAGGCCATTAAAGCTCTGTTAAAACACTTCTGATGCTGTTGGCTGATGCTGAAGCAAAAGGAGAGTGAAAAAAAAGAGAGGAAGTGAGACAGTGAGTACACACTCAGTGGCTATCTCGCCCCCCCCCCCAGTAGTCCGCTGGCAGCCTGTCAATACTATGAGCACAGAGGTGCTAGATGAGTCAACAACCTAATTCCAACATCAAACTTTCATGGGCAGCAGAGGGGAAGAGCAGGATGGAGAGATGTGGCGAGAGAGGTTTGCTGTTAACGCTTTCTCCATCACCTGACCTTCCCTCCTTCCAGCCTTTTAAAAACCCTTTAAAACCCCCTCTAACACACGCAGCGCCACCAGGAACACACACACGGTTGCACTTTTAAAGTTCTGACCTGCAGTTGAATTACATTTGGAGCATTTTAGCAAGATATTATAGTGACCCTCTCACTCTCTCTGGCTGCCCCCCCACACTTTGCAGAAGCTCTCTAGCCCAGACGCAGAGTGCCGACGGCTTTATTTATTAAATATGGCCTGAGAGAAGAAGCTACATGGGCAAGCTGAGAAACCGTTTTAAGAGACTGCCTTTTAATGTTTTTTTTGACACGCTGGGATGGTAGTGGTTCCGAGGCGACTCGAAGAGGGACACATCTTGAGTGCCCAGTGGTGTTTGCTCATGGTTGTTTTTCAAAAGTGTGTAGAAAAGTGTTGCGGTCATGGGAAGGATGGGATCATAAAGTAAACAACCAAGTTACGCAGCGTTTGTCAATGCAATTAGCAAAAAGGAAAACTAGAAAACCTACGCTAATATTGTAACTCTAGTTGGATTATACTTCTTTTTTCAATGTTATGTCAGGACGGAACTGAGAAACCTATTATTCACAGCATTTAACAGCATAAATACCTGCCCAAAAAAAACGTTTACGCTACTCATAAATTGCAAAGGTGGTTAATCTACCCAGAATAAAGGAAGTTGAGTGTTTTGTTTGTTACATAAAAAAAAAAAAAAAGGCAAATTATTAGTACATATTCGGCTGGTATCAAGCATTGCACTTTCAAAAATATAGCAAACCGCATTGATGAAATTAAACAATTTCTCTTAACATTACTAAGCCGGTTTTAAGGCTACAAGTATAACTAACGTTTTACCAGTATGGCTGCCGTAAAACTAATTTATTTTTGAATGGTCAGTCAACATTTTTAGAGAGAGACAGAGTCAAATTAGGTTGCTCTGCTCATAGTGACATCAGATCAGTTAACACATCAAAACACAAATATTATACTTTACCACAATGGCGGAAATAAATGTTCCAACAATTTATTAAATTGATTCTAAATACAAATGTTTAAATAAATGCTTACAGTATGAATATGATGTGATCTTAATTCTAACTGAATTACATTCATGGTGATTTTACTGTATGTCTAGGACATACAGAGATCTAGAGTTGAAGACAGTAAACTGTGATGGCATCTCTCACTGACACAAACATCAGGGCAGCATTGTCATTCTAATGTGGCTCAAGCCCTAGGGGTGCTGCCGCTGGTGACAGGTCTGTGCACTGGGGGCTCTGGGGTTTGCAATTGTGAGAGGGCTTCATATGTGGCATGGAAGGGCGAATGGTGAGGCTGGACTGTGATAAGTAAATAGACAGACAGACTGACCTGCCAAGATTGCCTTAAGCAGGGTTAGGGAGAAGACTTGTGAGAGATACAAAATAATACAGACATAAAGAGATGCCAGTGGGCAGAAAGAAGGAAGTGACACACAAGTGGAAGCGCCAGTCTGATATTTTGAACAATAATCAGGAATAACTTGTAAAATGTATCCAAGCCATGTGACACTAGAGACAAAGCCTACGCTCATTTTCAGGTTCATATTTGTATTGTGTGTCTCTACTGTTAAATGTCTCCATGCTTTAATGTTGAAAAAGCTTTTTATTTTTCTCATACTGTCTGTGCTGCAGCACCTCTTTTCACCCTCTGTCTGAAACCAGAGCCAAGTCTGCTCTGATTGGTTAGCTGGCCGTCTCTGTTGTGATTGGTCAACAGCTTAGACTTAGGCCACGTTTACACGGAGACGAAAATGAACCTTAGTCGATATCAAAAAAGTATTCCGTCCACACAGAATCGGCTCAAGAAACGTGTTGGCGAAACACATCAGCAATGACGCGGGTGACACGGGGGTGAGCAGCAGAGGTGGGGAGAGGCGGGGCTATTGCGTCATCGTTATCAGGAAATGATCGCTTAGGACTTACACATGGAGCCGTTTGACCCCCCAGAGCGTTTCATCCGCAGATCTACCCACCTTGGGAGCCATTATCATTTGAGGGCTCAGTTTCCGCGGTTCAATTATGGCCTTGTGTGGAGGAACCGTCCATACGATAGAGAACTGTAGCAGATACAACCCGTTTACTCTCAGTGTAAACGTGGCCTTAGTCTATCACACTCAATGTGTTTGAGAATTAGCCAATATAAGTGTAAGCGCTGCATAGTCATGTCACTATGTTACAGAAGTAAACAAATGGAGTCAAATGGAGGAGTTTCAGGCAGGGGGGGAGTGTGTGGAAGAGAAACTCCCTCTGGAGGGAACTTTGAGCCTTTGCAGAACATTTACATGCATGCAAACCTATAAAACACACTACAGGAAATGGAAAACCACACAAATTAGAATAGGGCCTCTTTAAAACCTCACAAGTAACACCGTTTGGGTTGATGAATAATTCTACCTTAAGTGAATTAAAAGATGTATTAATATTTGTAATGATAAATATGATGATGTTCAGTGGTGCACTTGACTGGCAGATGATTTGACTGATTTCTGCTGGTCAATGGGCATTACGCCCTTGTGTACGATTTGTATCATTATTTCTCAACATATACTCATTAATCATCAACATACTGTGTTCACTCATTAATCAAAGATTATATTACTATTGTAAAATTGCATGGTTATCAAAAGCACACCTTTTTAATACAAAATGAGCTTTTCTGACAATGCTACATTTAACTTGTAACTTTCGTTTGGATCCATTTTTTTGACAACGCTGCTCTCTTTTCAGGAATAAAGAGAGAAACTGAATAAAAAATAAAAAATTCTAAATAACCAATGAGGTACATTAATCACACCCCACACATACTACTGTATATGTACATGCAGAAGTGTGATAATACAAAGAAAAAGAGCTCAGGTTAAGTAGGGACTTCAATTATTTATGATCACGTAAAAATATCTTCGAGCCCCATTTCATTGTTGCTGGTCTGAAACAGGATTACATTGAGTCAGTGTCAGTCAGTGCCAGGCAGTCTCATTCACTATTTATGTAATGGAGGTTCTTGAAACTAGCTATTGAATGTTTGTTATTGTAGTTATGATCATTCAACATGTCTGACCATTATAGCATGGCACAAGATTTGAAGAGATGGATTAGGGTTGAAAACAGATAAAAAAATAATGAAACTAAACCTGACTAAACTAGAATGGCAAATTTAAATGGTATTAGTCTGGATTTATAATGGATTGAAATGCTGTTTTACGCTTTGTTTATTTTAGAAAAATATACATTTCTGAGGGAAACTCCATTATATATTGCATATTTGTGCAAATAAAAAACAAGTTGCTGGTCACTCCATCCCACAACTACCCACTTGGCCTCTAAAAACTTTTGGATTGCTCTAAACCTTTTACATGTGTGAAGTTGAGTGATGCTTAATTCTGATTTATGGAAGTCAAGCTCTTCCCACTTCCACATAACCGTGCGCAGACAACTCAGCTGCAACAACACTGTCAAAAGCGTCACATTTCAAAAGAGAGGATCACACCCTGGTTGGTAAATCACTTTCGCTGTGGTTGCCAATGTGCGGGAAAGAGCTGACAGCCAACTCCATCTTAAATGTTGCACTTTACTTTGAAGGGCCAACAGTAAAATATCTCGTCAAGGCTCGGCGGTTGAGGTTTTTGGCAAATGACGATGACGGCAAGGAAAACAAACAAGTTTCGAGGGTTTCTCCGAATGTTCTCTCCCAGCTGTGTAATGGGCAGGGTGGGAGAGCAGAGAAGAGGGAGAAGGATTGAGGAGGACAGGGAGGGACAACAAGGGAGGAAAGCATGGGAGTGTTGAAAGAAGAGATGGATGGCTTAGAAAGTGTGAAGTAGAAAGATGAAAGGATGATAGGATTAAAAGAGGACACAGATTAAAGAGTAAATAGGAGGGGAAGTATCAGGGCTAGGTTTGACCAGTGATGGATTTTGTAGGGCAACACCAGGACTATTTTTCAGCTGACAGCTGTTATCCTGTGCTAGTGTTATACACATACATTTTAATGCCAAAATTACAATATAAGGTATTTTTAATGCCAAACTAAGGAGTACTTGGAAGAAGGAAACCACAAAATATTCTTCCTACAAATGAAAAGTAAAATTCATTAGCAATTAACTTAATTTAATGCACTCTGACATTTTGCAGCTTCATTGTCACTGTGTCTGGTATCTCTAGCAGTTAGTGGCTAATGTTGGTAAACTCTGAGGTGGGTCATGTAATAGAGGGGTGCAGTGATGGCATATTTTTTTTAGGCCCACCCAGATGTCACATTGCAATGGCTCCCTTGCAATGGGGTTTATCCAGAAGCTTTTAAAAAATATCCTAAAAATAAGCTCTGTGGTAAACAAAAGTTTATGACATTTACATGTTTTGTTCAGCAAAATAATCTCCAAATAATCACACTAGTCAAAAAGTAAATAGCTAATGCTATCCTGCTATAAACAAACTACTTTATCATTGCATAACTTCACGCCAGCACCGCTTAGCAAAAGGTGGACTCATGTTTGGCGTGATAACATTAGTCTTATTTAGTAACTTTTCAAAACCATTTTCTTATCAAGTTAGTCAGGCTAATTGATTTAACAATTTGGGGTGCATCTGTGGCTTAAAGTCCTTATCTTGCATAATTTACTTTAGCTGAAAGATCATAGAACTGTTTCAAAATGCATTAACTTGTTGGGTCTTATTCCAGTAACACGTGATATAGATCGAATATCGTTTCCTATTTGCTGTAAATCACTTGTTAATATCGGGAAAATGGGTCAAATTCAGAGGTATCCAGAAAAGTCTGGATTCAAACTTGCCGCTGCTTGGTGCTGTGTCGTGACGTCACGTGTGGTTCCGCGAATCCTGGTGAGTTCAGCCCGTCCCAGCATCACACAGTGTAGCATTGCTGGTATAGCCGCATGTCAACTTTGTGTATCAGTGTTTATCTCCGAGTTTGTCTTGTTTTTTCCGGATCATGGTGAAGAGGTGTGTCGTTGGCGGGTGTAGCAACACCAATCGGGATGGTTTTACCGTTCATTTGTTCCCGAAAGAGAAGGTTTTACGGGAGAAATGGGAGCGATTTGTGCGGAACACAAGAAAAAATTGGCACTGCGCCAGTGAAACCAGCATTATTTGTGGGGCACATTTTGTTGTCCCTGATGATTTTGAAGGCTACCAACAATGGAAGATGGGTTTCAAAAAACAGTTGGACATAAGAAAGGGTGCAATTCCATCAATTAGGACAGGTGATTCAACCCCAATGACTTCCTCGCGTTCCGAGGCTGAGCCCCAGGCATCGTCGATATTTCGCGGCCAACGGGAGACAACGCTGTCCGATAGTAAACAGGGTGAAACACAAGTGATGTCAGACTCCTTGGCGGAACCCCTACAAAAGNGCTGCCGCTGTCTGGCTCCCTGCTGCCGTCCGGATCGACAGCCAATGCGCGCAGCCAGCGAGAGTTCACAACGAAAAATGGCATACCAGCTAGGTGCCCTGATTCATACAAAATTTAATTGCATTGTTGTCTATCAGTCTTTATAAATAAATAGACTCTACAAGACAAGACGGATTTGGGCGTGGCGAATTTGGGCACTAACTAGAGTGTCTGTCTATAGTGCCATGTCATTCAATGATACCTGCGTTTCTCCCAGTTTACAACTTAGATTAGGATATATAAATGATAAACAAATTTCAAATTGATGGTTCACTCACCCTGGACAGTGTTAGTTTTTTCACAGCTTTATCGGACCTGTGTTTCTTTTGTAGGGGTTCCGCCAAGGAGTCTGACATCTGAGACTGCCAAGGCACACNTGTGTGTGTGTGTGTGTGTGTGTGTGTGTGTGTGTGTGTGTGTGTGTGTGCGTCGGGTACCCGCGGATACCCGACCCGATGCAGGACTCTGACACACACACACACACACACACACACACACACACACACACACACACACACACACACACACACACACACTCACACTCACACTCACACACACACACACACACACACACACACGAGAAATTACCGTCAATTGCAGCATAGGCCAATTATTCATCAGTCCAGATTTACTGGACAGTTTCCAGAGAGTTGACACAGTAAATCCAGCAGCTTGTCTCCAACACTAATTTGGAGGTGAAACATGTTTCAGACTTCAGAGGGTTACTAGTATGTACTATGCCACCTTTTAATAGTTTTAAGTTTCACTCAAGATGGAACTTGACCAAGTAAGGACATATACAGATGTATTTCTCGGTTGTTACTGTACCTGCAGTTTTTTTTTATCTTGCTTTTGCATAATTTTATAAAGCCAATTATAAACCTTATAAACCTGATGCCCCGTCATAATGGCCAAGAAATCTCCAGGAAGAATCGACCTAATGGAAAGCGTTCTTCCTTACTGAAAAGGTTTCTTGTTTACGGACATTTAAGAAAAGCTATATTTCAAAAGAATGGTTACCTAGTTATTGACTTTGTTCAGTTGAATTGATATAGCCCAATGATGAAATCATACATTTGCATCAAGAACAATATATGTTTCTTTAGCTGCTCCACTGTATTCAATGCTTATACATATCGTTTGATTTATTAATAATATATACATATTTACAGGTGCTGCTTTAATGACATAATAGTATATTACAATGCATATTTAAAATACATCAACAATAATTTGATAATATATAAATTGACTCAATCAAGCATAATTTTGACTTTGTAATGTATCATTTTACACCACTGCTTCATGTGTCAGAACATTGCATTCAAATCATGTGAAATGTTATGTTAATATGTTTTGTCCATGTTGGGTCATTGTTTTTTTTTACTTTACTCATTCATTAATTTCTTACATGTATTAATTGTGAACTTTCTAAATGTGTTAATCAGCTGGATTGCAATTACACTCATTGTTTTCCTAATATGTTCATCTACCCACCATTATGCTGTTCATCCATCTAATCATTCCTCCTACCTTTCCATTTCCTGTTTATTTCTCTTCACCCCATCAATCAATGATCTATCCATCCATCCCATAATCCATTCCTCCACGCACCTTGGCTCCAGTGGTTCAGCTGAATCTCCCTCCCCCCCCCCCGCAGTTCCCCTCCTTCCTCTCTTCGGTGCCGAGACGACAGAACTCCATGGCGCAGCGGTGGGAGGCCTCCCTATTAGCCAATCAGAAGAAGGAATGAGCAACGATAACGCTGAACTGCCAGCCAATGAAAAGCCCAAATGAAGCTCCACGCCTCCTTCAGTCCGTCAGCAGCTGATGTTGGGCTCAGTTGTGGCTTTAATCTGATTGGTCCGTTGTGTTGTCTGTTGGACGTCCTGTGACAAGAGGACTGTTTTCATTTAGTGAGCTTGTTCCAAAGATGAAGGTCATTATCCTAGATAAGGTTTCCAAAATGCTTTCAAATCAGATGTCTGCAGACGTTGTTCTTATAACTTGTGTGGACTCCCAGGAGGCGCATCCCAATAATAACTGAGTATGAAATGGCAATCATATTTATACCACTGTTTTTTTTTTTTAAATGTGACCTGGACTTTATGGATTTTAGAATCTGTGGTGTTCTCCTTTAATATTCACAGCACTTTGATTTCTAGATGTTTATGAATTATTCTACTTCAACTATTTGATTTTTATGATAATTACTTGTGATGTGGGGATTAGAAAATCATTTTGATTTTATTTTAAATAGTTCAAACACTGCTTGTTTGAAAAATATTGTAGCTATGCATAGATTTGAGAAGGTACATGCAAAAATGAGTTAGCATGTTGTGTTCTTTTCAAATGATATTCATGTCTTTTGAAAAGGTCCATGCTAGAATTTGAACATCACTGCCTGTGTGAAATGTTATTATAAGCCATCATTCAAAAGAGTTGCAGGCCATGCCATTTAAATAACAAATAAATCGCACAGGGGAGCTTCTGATTGGTTGTAACCCAGTAAGGAGGAAGCCATTTTGTGGGAAGAGAAAACATATTCCCTTTTCAGGAATATTGTAGTCTCGTAGTTTCAAGCCATGCTTGTTTTCTTTACTCGCTCTACACCACAGAGCACTTTCTGATGTGTGTGACAAAACCAAGAAGAATACAGCCTCAAGTTGAGCTAATTTTGAAAACAATGAAACCTTTACCAGCTAGCTACCTTTAGTAATATTAGTTAAGGTTAGCCCCGTTTACCCCTTTGCCTTCCACAGAAACGTGTGAACACAGCCTCTTATGTTCCAAACTACACTGAAGTCTAATCCCACAGCTAGCAGGGCTGTACCATGTGTGTTTCTTTTGAACATTTGAAGCTTCTATTGAGGTCAGCTAAGTTAGCTTCCAACACCTCTTGTGATATAATAATACAACCAAAATCCTCTCATGATCCCTTAGAGCTGTTTAAAAAAATATCTCAATATGGATGCCTGACACCTGATATGTTTGCTGCATACATACATGCTAGCTAGCTTACAGCTCATTTCTGTTTGGTTGGTACATGAGGTGTTGGAAGCAACCAGGTTGTAAAAAAAACACTTAGCTGTCAACTGTTAGCAAATACCTCAATATGAATATTTATATTAATTCTGAAAACTCCTTAAAAACGAGCTGTAATAAGCAGTTATTTGAAGACTGCTTTAGAGTTACAGGTGTTAGCATGGTAGTTCCGTGACACTCTGTCTGTGGCTCTGCTGGTTTAGCTCAACATCTTGAATACTTCTGAAACATTCAGATATTCTAATGTAGTCTAGTGAAGAGTTTGACATCTTTTTGTGTCCTTTCTTGATTTCTAAAAAGAGATTTCTTGTACCTGTATTTTTGCTGCATATATTTATGAATTGAGCAATGCTTGTAAATCCTTAAATATTTTATTTGTGAAAAGTTTATAATATATTGTTTGAGAGTTTGAAGATGACGTCTGCCATGTTTATAAGCGATGATTTTTGTGTGCAGTGTGTGCATGTGTGTGTTTTATAGTACTCCATGCGTTAGCTAGTCAGAGCTCCCTTTAGTTTGTCTTCTCTAGCTCTGCTTTCACCAGAAAACTCAACTGGACTGGCAGTATTCAACTCGTGCTTTCAACTCAACTCAGAAATGGCAGATGAAAGTAGCAGGATGGAAATTAAATTAGTTAATGCCTTACATTATAAAATATACTGCAGAAGATCAAACCACGCTGTTAGCTTATGAACTGTGTTTGAGTTGCGAGTCACTGTGCAACGATGTAGCCTGTAGCTATATCTCTGCACTTCATTTTGAGAGGGGTTGGAATTTCCTCGAATCCCTCTTATTAGCGAACTACATTTAATTTGAGTCCTTAGTTGGTTATTTCCTCCTCTTTCTTTCTATAAATGGGAATTTCATTTTTAGACTAGCTTTCAAGGATATCCCCCTCATTTGGCTTACTTGAATTGCAGAAGCCCCAAATTGGCTTTATATTGATCTATCTGCGTTTTTGCAAAACATTAATGGCGCATTTCCACTACAGCGCGGTTTAAGCGTGCCGTGCCCGGCCCGTTTTTGATTGCGTTTCCACTAGGCGTAGTTCCGGCTAGCGGGTACTTTTTCACAGTTTTCTGGCTCTCCAAAATCGAGGTTCTTTCCGGGCCAACAACCGGGCTGAGTATGCTAAACTAGTGAGAGAATCGCTGGCAACTACAACAAAATGAACATATTTTACCGTGATTTAATTGTAAAACATGTTTTAAAATGATGCCGAAGTAACAACATACTGATACCGGTTAGTAAAAATCATGAATTAATGCATTGACAAGTCTGCAGACAAGACGGCAGGCGAAAAACCTTTTAAAATGCGTGTTTTCTAAATGGAGATCGGCTAAGCTAACGCAGTGTATGCTCCGACCGTCCACACTCACAACAACGGCCTATACAGACATAAATAAAGCAGCGACTGTATTCACCATGACACAGAGAGTCTGTGGTTTGTACTTGTTTAAGATTTGTCTAGTTTCTGAACAGATATGAGGAGCTGTGAGCTCTGTGTACAGCTAACGGCTGATGTTGTTTTTGTGTTTCACATTGAAGATGACGTCACGGCTCCGCTTACACTGCGTTACTATAGTTACTTCCCCAGCTACTAAACTGTAATGGAAACGCAGCATAAAGTGAGCCTGGCCTACCAAGGCCTAACCATACCGTACTAAGCCGAGCGAGGCCCTGCAGTGGAAATGCGCCATTAGTGTGTTAAATTCCAGTAGCTTACCAAATCACTACAGTTGATTATATATTGACTTTCCTTAACTTTCCCCCCTCTTTCCCTCCCTCAGCAATTAATCCGCAGCAGTGGGAAGCTGGTGCTGCTGGACAAGCTGCTGGTGCGTCTGAAGGATCGAGGCCACCGAGTCCTGATCTTCTCCCAGATGGTTCGGATGCTGGATATCCTGGCTGAATACCTGAAGAGCCGACAGTTCCTCTTTCAGGTAGCTAACCCTAACTCTGTCATCAACGTACATGCACACACACAGAGAGGGTATTGTTTAGTTTGTTGTTTTTTGCACAATTTAATAAATGCACAACAGGAAGAGGCAAGAATTAACTCTGTTATAGAGAACAAAAGATTTATATACAAACACTTAGTTGACAAACTTGAGTTCAATCGTGATGGCAAACTATTAAAACATCAAGTAACACAGTGTGTGTGTGTGTGTGTGTGTGTGTGTGTGTGTGTGTGTCAGACAGTTCTTTATTTGAAAAAAACACACTTTTATAGCAAACAGGAGATTAATACACAAAGATAATATGAATTCCATAGTGATGGCAAACTCTTAGAATAANTAAGATGGGATTTAAAAACAGACAGTGTGGGAGCCTGTCTGATTAACAAGGGCAGGTCGTTCCACAATTTAGGGGCGGCAGCAGAGAAAGCACGGTCCCCTCTGCGCTTCGACTTTGTTTTTAGCACCCTCAGGAGGTAGGGCGGAGCCAGGCCATTGAGGGCTTTAAAAGTAAATAAAAGAGTTTTAAAATGAATCCTCGAATGAACAGGCAGCCAGTGGAGTGAAGATAAAATGGGGGAAATTTGCTCGTGTTTGTGTGTGCCAGTTAGTAGCCGTGCTGCTGAATTTTGCACCATCTGCAGGCGAGCAAGGGAGGATGCACTTATCCCCATATATAGTGCATTTCAATAATCCAAGCGGGAGGTGACGAAGGCATGGATTACGATTTCAAAGAGGTCACTATTTAAAAAAGGCTTTATTTTGGCTAGCTGCCTGAGGTGGAAGAAGCTGTTTTTAACAACTGCCTTGATCTGGCTGTCCAGCTTAAGTTCAGGGTCCATCTTTATCCCAAGATTTGTGATGGTAGGCCTGGTGGAGTGGCCCAAGGATCGGCGGTCTTGGAGTGTGCGAGGCGCAACACACATCACTTCGTTTCCTGGTTAATTTATTTACACAGTGATGCATCCAGTTGAATGTTCAAGCATTTTAAGTCGTTCATTTGATAATGGTCGTTCTTTTTAAACGTGGCCATATAAAATTTGGCATCGTCTGCTGCATGGAAGCGATGCCGTGCTTCTAAGTGGACTCAAAGAGGGGCAATACAAGGGCAACAACAGGGCGGCCTACACTGAGCCCTGTGACCCAAGAGAAAGGCGAACCGGAACTCAGGTCCCAAGGCTAATGCAGAAGTCTGTCGCATACGACTAAACCGCATCGAGGGCTTTGCCCTAATGCCAAACCTGCTCCACCGTATCGGTCTCTGTCACTTTCAAGCGGGCGTTGTCAGAGTAAAAAAAAAACAAATGGACTATCTTCCCGGGTCTGTTGCTCAACAGGCTATCATGAAAACTTAAAGCGTGGCTTCCGTGCTGTGCAAAGTTTACCTGATGGGGACCCTCGATCCCTTGTGTCTTCGTAAGTGGAGTTGACTGTGCTATACAATCGCTTCTCTAAGGATTTTGGACTTAACAAGGCAAATTGGAATGGCCTGACAGTTCGCAAGAGACTGTGGGATCCAGACTAGGTTTCTTAATAGTGGTTGTACACGCATATTTCCAATTCCGCGAACAACCCCTGTGAGCAGACGCTGTTAAAACGTCAAGGAACAAAAGGATCCTACAGTGGAATACCTCTATTTAAAAATCGAGTGAGGACAGGGTCGTTTGGTGTATCATGAGTGTTTATCCTTGGAGCAATCTCCTGCGTAGAGCATCGTCATTGGCTCAAAAACGGTCAAACAACAGCAAAGCGGGGGGCAGAGCCAGAGTGTCGTTTGATGGAGCAGTGATGTTTGAGTCTGAGTTGAAGTGACACTTTATTAATAAGAATTTAAGAACATGTTCACAGCTGCAGGGAGGTTCTCACACAGTAGTTGAGGGGCATTAAGAACTGAATCTATGTCTGAATAGTACACAAGGTTTGTGGCAGTGTGTGGAAGTTTAGAATGATGTCGGACATGTTTGTCTTCTGGCTTTTTACACGTTTTCTGATAGAGACGCCAACACTGCCTCAGCATTTGAAAAGAGACTTGTAGTTTGTCCTTATTCCATCTTCTTTCAGCTTTACGGCATTCACGGCGGGCAGCCCGAGTCGTGGCATTTAGCCAAGGCTCGGATTTAGTTTTGGGTTGCCTTGTTTTTAATGGAGCCACAGTGTCCATAGCAGCTTTACATGTGGAGTGAAACCATAATATGACTTAGCTCATATCTGTCCACAACCAAGATCCGTAAACCCTTAGAGAACCGAGAGATCTTTCGCCGCGAAAAAGGTGGCAGTGAGAACGGGGCTTGGGGAAAACAGTTAGTTGAATCCATTTTAAAAGCCCTACCACCACCAGCCCATCTACCATCCACTCCACTTTCACAGCGTTGGTAGTGTTGGAATGTTTTTCATCAGAAGGGGGCTATTTACTCGGCTCCAGCCAATGCATGAGGGTGAGTCTGTGAGTGTAAGAGACAGAAGTAAAGCTCAGGAAAGCATTTATTTATAGGTATCTGAAAGCTGTGGGGGCCTTAAAACTCTGGGATGTATTATGACGTGACTTTTGGAAAACTAAAAACAAAACCCTTTAGAGCCAGATCCAGTTATTTCTTTCACTTAGGTTATCTCCCAATTGCACTCCATAAAATATGCGTTCTGACCATACCCATCGCCTACATTGTTAGTCACAATACTTTGTTTTTAAGATGTCCAAAACATATGCAGATGTCCAGTGAAAGTATATGCCAAGAATCTCTGCCCTACTGGCAACTGTTAAAACACTAACTGTATTAGGAAATGTGCTGCACTTGTTTAGTGACTATGCTTTAGTGCAGAAGCACGCAGTTGTTAGGTCCATTTCGTTCGTAGAATATTTTTTGAATCGGATCACTACCCCTGGCGCTAACAACTCCGATGATGAAGTCAGCACCTCTCAACAACTCGCCCCTTAATGGAGTCTTCACTGTCTTTGTCCTTAACCATCCATTTTCATTAATAATTCAGGGAGAGAAAGGAAAACCGTTTGAGTGGGTAACACTGATCCAGTGTACTCAACCAATCTATGCAGTGTAAGTAATAAAATACCACGCACTCAGACGACACAATAAAAGATGGAGACAGAGGAGACGCTTGTTAAAAATGTAAGTAGACGGAAGCTAGCCGAAGACAACAAAGGGAGGAGGAGGTGGCGGCGGCTCAGGAGTCAAAAGACACAGCGACGACATCTTAGTGTCTGGGTTAATCAGCTAAACAGGCCAATAGCAGCTGGTGTTTCACTGTATCCTCCTGGTCCACGGAGGGCGCCTGTCTGAGCAGAGGCTGAGTCGATGTGATGCGTCCTCAGTGCAGCTGAGTGATGTTAATTGGGATTAGCGCCCGTTGCACTAAAGTGACACAAGACATTCCAGGGCCAGCCTTTCCAGACTCCACTGGCTGCACTGTCAAACTCTGCCGTATGTTTTCTTCCTACCCTCAGGGCTCTGGTAAGATGCAAGGCACATACAATCAAAAGTACAAGTACAAGTAAAAGTACGACCAAGAAGGAGAAGAGTAAGAGTGTTGTTGTTTTTTTCTGAAAGCAAAATGGAGGACAAGAAGACATTAGACATTAAAAGAGTTATGTCACCAGCACCGAGGCTGAAAAGGTCATGATGCACTTTTGAACTTTCACTCTGAATAGGGCTGGATGTCTCTGCCTGAAATAGCAAAAAGGTGGTGTCATCATGCAAGTGCATTCCAGCTCTGCCACTAGACTCTTCATTGAGGAGAGGCTTTGTCACCCTTTGATAAACCCACCCAGCTGGCCGGTGTGAAGAGAAGAGCTTGGAGAGAAGAAGATTTTTCTCCCTTTGGATTTTGGAAGGGGGGACTTTTCAGAGGTATTAGATCCATGAACTGGGAGTGCTATATTGAATATTTTATCGACTGTCTGCTTGCCCCGTGCTGACCTGCCTGACATGCTAAGTTCCTGGCTCGCTGGAGACGCCACGTCTCTTTGCATCAGCCTAGCCACCCGTGAGGCTCTCCTGCATTTCCTGTGAATAAACTCGCACACAGTGGGGGAGGAAGAGAGGCCAGGGCACAGGGGCACTGGGGCTGAGATGAGGAGCAAACACACACACACACTCACATTCTTTCTCTGAAGAACAACACACACAACCTTGGCTACAGTATGAACTCCCTTGGTCAGAGCCCGATGAATCCTCTGAAAGCACCCAGTGAATTGAAACGACCTGAAACCTCTATTTTAATTACGGCTTCACTGTCCATAAAGTTTGTGCACCAAGGCCGGTCGGAGCCTTGTTCAGTGTGCAATTAGGTATTAACGTTATGAATACAGAAATCCAACAAGTCCTTGTAACTACAGTAAATTACAAAAAATATGATTTATATATATTTTGTCCATAGCTTTCTAAAATGTGTAGTACATTCATTTTCTGATCAAATACGCAATTGGCAGGACTTCGTACCCAACAAGTACTCATCTCTATTTACAATTATCATCATTATTTGCATGACCACAAGAGGTCACTTGTCTAGAAAACTTTGACATATGTCATTTTATTTATTTTATTTATTTATTTCAACACCTTGAAGTGCTGCATTTTTGGTATTAGATGGCCCCATAACTTACTTCTGTATTGAAGACGTCCAATGTAACTGAGCAAGCATTGATATTGGTCTTAATTGATTGACTGCTTATAAGCTAGTTATAAGTTACAAGCTATAAACTAGTTGTATCTGCATGTAAGGGCGTAGCGAACAAATCATTACAACAGATATGGTAATATGCATAAAAGCACTATGTCATTTTTTAATGCCTGTGTGGGGATAATGTTGCAATCAAAGTGTTTTTATTCTGGCCTTGCTCTAGTCATGATGCATACTCTACCAGTGCACTTTAAGTAAAAAGGTTACCAATCAGGAGAGCCATCCTTTTCACATGCAATGTGACTAACATTTGCACAACAATAACAGGTTGAGGCTAACATAGCCTAGTGTGCTTTGGGAGTTATGCTCTGAGGATGTGAGTACACACTCTCTCACCCCTCAACACCCCCCCATCCGCATCCCTCTGTCTCTTGCTCATTACTGGCAGTGGGGCTTCCTAATGTGTTAAAACTCAGTGGGGTGGAAACGTCAGCCAACGGACTTTGGTCCCCCAACGGTCTTTACTTATTCATGCAAGCGCTGGCCTCTCCCCAGGACAGCGTAGCCCTGACCCAGGAGGACAGTAGGGCCTAGAAAAAAATGACCCTGCATCAGGTCACTCAGCATTGTAGGCCAATGATTCAAAAAACAGCAGCGTCAGAGGAGCATTATGCTCACTTCTGTTGATGAGGAAAAATGGGCCACGCTCCAGTCTCGCGTGTTATTTGGCTCCCTCTCCAACCTACTTTTAATTTACCCTTTAGCATGTACTGTATGATGCCCTAATTACCACACCACTCTATTGGGCGACACGTATTGAAGCATATAGTTTTTTAAATGAGAATTACCCGGTGGCATAGGGGAGCTAGAAGAAGTAACTGATAGATTATCCTAAACTTTTTGGGTTTTTAAATTAGTACATGATTTTAAATGATTATGTATATTTTTGGCTGAAATTGAATCAGGAAAATTTGTGGCTAATGACTCATGAGTATTAGGCTGCACATATTGCACAATCAATTCAATGCTATTAAACAATTTTGAACCAATGATATCATAATCAGATTATAGAATGAGAAAGAATGTGAACATTATGCTCAGATTTGTTTCGGGTCTTTTTTAGATTAGGAACTTTCTTTATTGTTTTCTGTGTTTGGAGCTACAATCTGTACTGTTTTTTTTAATTATATTTAAGTATTATAAAGGTATTTTCGGGAATGTGGTTATTGAGGATCTTAGGTAAGCTTTTATTAGAAATGTAGAAAAAAAGGCAAATTAGTTTTAGTGCCAACAATTGTACATTGCTTGGCCTTCCAGTGGAATAAGACTTGACGCTGTGTTATGCTTGAAATAAGACAGTTTGTATTAAGAATTGCCTAACCACCATTAAGTCATAGGAACAGGATAGGGTGAATCATCAGAATGGGAATAATTGTTCACACTTTTGGAAAGGATTTCCCTGAAAGCATTCTGATGGTTTATTTTGCTGTGTGAAGAGGCATGCATGGCAGAGTGTTGGTTTTCATGAATGTACAGAACTGTTGATGTAGTGTCCCTGATTCCAACATTGGCAATGTATTGGGGACTGGTTTTCCAGAGCTGTTCAATAAACTAAATTAAAAGGATAACAATTGTAAAGGACTAATGGACAGTAGGAGAGTTAAGTTCTAAAGTATTTTGAGCCAGTATCATACTGTAGATAGAAGTGAGAAATAACAGCAAATGAGAAAAACAGAAGTGATTTCGAAGTTCGCTGTTGGATTTCATGATTTGCGTCTTAACCATTAAAGTCCTTATCTTACATGAAAAACTTTTTTTGGCAGTTGATTTCTGGGGGGTGTATGCAACAGATAGTCAATGTATGTTTCTTTATTTCATACTGAATAATATGTAAAAAAAGGAAAAATATTAGGTCCAATAAAAAAACTTTGCTTCTGGAAGCAGGCAATTTCGTGACGTCACGTGTGGTTCCCGGCTGCCGCTGTCTGGCTCCCTGCTGCCGTCCGGATCGACAGCCAATGCGCGCAGCCAGCGAGAGTTCACAACGAAAAATGGCATACCAGCTAGGTGCCCTGATTCATACAAAATTTAATTGCATTGTTGTCTATCAGTCTTTATAAATAAATAGACTCTACAAGACAAGACGGATTTGGGCGTGGCGAATTTGGGCACTAACTAGAGTGTCTGTCTATAGTGCCATGTCATTCAATGATACCTGGGTTTCTCCCAGTTTACAACTTAGATTAGGATATATAAATGATAAACAAATTTCAAATTGATGGTTCACTCACCCTGGACAGTGTTAGTTTTTTCACAGCTTTATCGGACCTGTGTTTCTTTTGTAGGGGTTCCGCCAAGGAGTCTGACATCACTTGTGTTTCACCCTGTTTACTATCGGACAGCATTGTCTCCCGTTGGCCGCGAAATATCGACGATGCCTGGGGCTCAGCCTCGGAACGCGAGGAAGTCATTGGGGTTGAATCACCTGTCCTAATTGATGGAATTGCACCCTTTCTTATGTCCAACTGTTTTTTGAAACCCATCTTCCATTGTTGGTAGCCTTCAAAATCATCAGGGACAACAAAATGTGCCCCACAAATAATGCTGGTTTCACTGGCGCCAGTGCCAATTTTTTTCTGTGTTCGGCACAAATCTCGCTCCCATTGTCTCCCGTAAACCCTTCTCTTTCGGCGAGACAAATGAACTGTAAAACCATCCCGAGTGTTGCTACACCCGCCAAAGACACACCTCTTCACCATTGATCCGGAAAAAACAAGACAACTCGAGATAAACACTGATTAACACAAAGTTGACATGCGGCCTATACCAGCCAATGCTACACGTGTGATGCTGCGGACGGGCTGAACTCATCACAGGATTCGCGCGACCACACGGAACGTCACGACACGCACCAAGCGCGCAAGTTTGGAATCCGACTTTTCTGGATACTCTGAATTTGACCCATTTTCCCGATATTAAACAAGTGATTTACAGGCAAAAATAGGCAAACGATATTCGATTTATCACGTGTTTCATATCGGGCAAAATGGGTCAAATTCAGAGGATCCAGAAAGTCTGGATTCACTTGCCCGCTGCTTAGTGCTGTGTCGTGACGTCACGGTGTGTCGGTCCGCGAATCCTGGTGGAAGTTCAGCACTTTAAAGCTGTCTGTGGCTCTTTTTCCTGGCTGTACACCTACGTAAGATGTCTGCCTCAATGTGGGGACCTAAAACAAAAGGCATTCTGATAAGTGGTGGCGTGGTCAGTAAGCATGACATGCGATCAAAGAGCGAGTTTGGGTTTTATTTTTGTAACCATTTAAGTTGGGGCAAAATTTGTTTTTTTTTTTTTTTTAATTTTTATATTTTTTTTTTACAGTTTATGGCATTATATTCTCGCTAGCTAGCCCTACAAAATTAATACGCGCTTGTTGACTTCTACCATTCTGCAGGCAGTAGCATTAATATTGCAGTTTGTGCAGGAGTCTTTTTCTCAACTATATGCATGCATTTTTTGGTTAAATGTGCTTTTTGATTTTTATGTAGTTCTTATTATTGTCTTTTTTGGTTCACCTTTGTCATAATTGACGACAGCAAACGACCGTCCTCCCCATTCTCCCTCTGACTCTGGCAAGCCATGAACATTCCCTCCATCCTCCCCCCCTCGAACCTAACCAGCAGATTCGAACACCATCACCACACCATCCTGCTGCGTCCTCCCCCCTCGAATCATCACTCAATCATCAACCCTGACACTGCACTCTCCTGGCTGAAAATCCTAACCTCACCGACAGAGCATCAGTCTTATCAAAATCCCAGCAACTGCACTCCTCCGCTGGCTCCTCCTGCCGCAAGGCGTCCCCAGCAGGGTTCGGTGGCTTGGCCCCCCTCCTCCCTTCATCGGCTTTAACATGCTCCCCCTTGGCAAATAATTTGTCGCCCAACTTCAATTTTCACCTGCTATGCCGATGACATCCCAACTTTATATCTCAACAGAAAACCATCACCCACAAACAACATCCACTCTCAACGCAACTGTCCTCTCAGAAATAAACAAGCATGGAGCAAAACAAACTATGCTCCAACTGAACAGTGCAATCAGAAATACATCGGCCCGCCCATCCCGTATCAAAGACATCCCAGAATTTCAACCCTGCACCATTGACAGCACCACTGCTATCTCCCGCCGAAAGCTAACCCTCACATTCCGCAACGCTCGGAGTCATTTTCGACAGTCAGCTCAAATTCAACCAACCAGCATAAAGTCACATCAGCCCCAGCGACCCAGCCTTTTTCACTCAAAAAAGCATTGCCGTCTCCCGCCCATCCCTCTGGGCTGGGCTGAACCCTGATCATGCATGTCACACTTCAGCTGAGCCTACTGGCAATACGCATCCTCTATGGCACGGTTTTGTCAAGGTGTTGAGGCCGCCGGCCTCCCCCCTGGGGCGCCAGAGAGGGGGCTTCAAGGGGAGCGGCAGCGTGAGACATCAAAAGAAGAGGAAAAAAAGACAAGTAAGAGTGGGGCACTTGGGCCCCACAATCGTGGTTGTCTGTGGACAGTGAGTTCCCGCCCACCCCNGTTTAGGCAGCAGAGAAAGCACGGTCCCTTCTGCGCTTAGACTTTGCTTTCGCCAACTCGCAGTCTCAGGTCAGCTGATCAGTTGCTCCTGAGGGTGCCAAAAGCAAAGTCTAAGCGCAGAAGGGACCGTGCTTTCTCTGCTGCCTAAACTGTGGAACGACCTGCCCTTGTTAATCACACAGGCTCCCACACTGTCTGTTTTTAAATCCCATCTTAAAACCCACCTCTTCTCCTTAGCATTCGTAAACAAGTAGATTGTTGCTTTTATTTGCTTTCATGGGTCTATTTTTTAAAATTATATGGCTGTTTTTTATTTTTTTATTATTACGTTTATTCTGGTTTGTTTTGTGTTTGTATCTTTTATTTTAAATGTATTTATTTTATGTTTTGTGAGCTTATCTCTCTGTACAACACTATGGTCTGAAGGTTTTAAAGTGCTATATAAATAAAGTTGGATTAGATTGGAAGTCTTTTCTTGAGCACTGCATGTTCCAGACTGGGAAGAGGGTTGAAATTGAACCCCCCCAACCCCTTATCTTCTCTGCTGGATGGTACTGGCAAAGGGAGATAATCTACAAGACTATATTTGTATTCATAAGAGAGGACTTCAATGGATGAGATTCCAAATACAGCAACCTTTAGGACACAAGCTAAAGTTTTAGCTAATTAAGATGAAGTAAGTAACTCAAAGTCTGTTACCTAATAGCAGCGACTATGGCTAAAACATTAGCCAATTAGGAGGACCTTTAGGATTTAGTCTCTCCCGTGACTATTGGATGCTGGGTCTGAAAAGGTTTACTGAGAACTCTGATGAAAACAACAGTTTTTCTCAAGAAGTAGTTTTGATCAACCTAGCTAATGTTTTTCGACCGTGAGTAAGGGTGGCCATTTAGAAATGGTTGGTGGTTGCTGCTTACTTGGTACACTAAAGCTTCATTTCATTGGGCACACTTTGGGTTTTCTCGCTTGAGTAACTGATTGAGGTAAAAGCAAATCAATCTCTGAGGTTTGAACATTAAAAAAGAAACAAGATGTCTTTGTATCGTATCTTTGGTTGTCACATATAATCACCAATGCACTGCAAATACACCAATACTCTAGGTCCTTTAAACAGTAATCATTTTTGTGGAAACCATCTTACCCTCACCTGACAACATAAACAATGTGTCACAAATGTAAATCGTAACAGGCGGGTTTCATGGAAGAAATTTGGGAACATTATTTGGATCTGATGATGATGATTTTATCTCACATTGTTCTCCTAGTATCAGTCTAAGGCACCATCAATTTCATTTAGTTTCTCTTCAGAAATGCTTTTGGAGAGTTGGCATATTATGTTTAATATCTTCTCTAAAAATGAGTTAAACATTCAAAAGAAATTACCTTAAAAAATCTTTTTTAAATGAGTACAGTTACACAAAAAGGTTACTCATTGACAATGTAATTCATTGTCGTCACTGTTGACAGTCATAGGAGGAGGGGTTTGTGTTGCTGACTTCAGGAATGCTGTCTGTTTAGAGTTGTAAACGGAGTTGGCCTTCTCCAACAATGGGGCATATTTTGCAAGATGCTGGGAGTCGATAGCAGGCGTTTGCCGTGACAAAAGGCCACTTCTCCGGCTCCGTGAGAAAGGCATGTTAGTTCAGCTCTTTGATACAGGACACTGTTTCTCTGACCACCATTCATTACCATGCATAACAGACGACTCAATGGACATTAGGCATAACTTGGCCCTCCTACACACTCTCATATGCTGTAATGTGGAGGCCTGAGAGCCAGACTTCTCCTAGGTGTCCTATAAAACAAGCTTGGAGTGTAACTCAGAGCTTTGGACAAAAAAAAGTTTGGACTTTTTCTGCCCCAGTTTTCCTCGGTAGTTGAGACACGAGCTGTCACGAAGCCCAGGGCTTTGGCGGAGCAACGGAAGAATAACATGGCAGAGGCTTCCACATTTGTTTTCACTTATGTTACATGATCTTTAAGATCCTAATTTGAACAAATCCCCTGCTTCGACCACACACTGTACTTTCTGAGAGGGCTCTTAACATATGTATGCTGGGTGTTAATGTCAGGCTCAAAGTAAACAGTGGGATGGTCTGGGCTGGGCAGTGCACACTCTATTTCTGGCCTGAACTACATCTAGTCTTTTATTAAGAAACCAAATTAAATGAAGTAAGACCAACAAAGGCTCCTTTAATCTTGTCATTTATCGGCCACTGGAGCAATGCTAAAACTCGGTCTCTGAGAAAGGAAAATATCCCAAAATGAGATGTTTGGGGTCTGATATTCATTCAAATTCCATCTACGCTTTTTTTCTTTTCTTCATCACGTGCAAATTAACCCAAAACCAACAAAATGGATAGTTGGAGCCAAACGTTGTGTAAATATCCATACTACCATACCTCAACATTGATAAGCCCTACACAACTAAGTACAGATATCAAATTGTACATGAATGGGCAGGACATCTCTAAGCGGTTGACCAATCACAACAAAGTCTGCCAACTAGCCAATCAAAGCAGACTGGGCTCTGGTTTCAGACAGAGGGTGAAAAGAGGTGCTGCAGCAAAGGCAGAATGAGAAAAAAAAGAGCTTTTTGAACATTAAAGTATGTAAACATGTCAAAGTAGAGACACACAATATGAAACCTGAAAATTAGAACAATAGGGCCCATTTAAAAGCTGTCAGAGAGGCAAGTGTTCTAGGGGTGTAAGCAAACTACTCCCGTCTCTTCTACCAAATATATGCTGAACATTTTCAGTTTGCTTAATTTTCTCTCTGTGCCTCCGATTTGTAAGTGGGCTACCATACTGGGGATTACCCTCGCTCGAAAAGATGCCCTGCTGTGATGCTAGAATAAACGAAATTTTCGGGGGACCAACATGCAGATCAGAGTATACCTTGTTCCTTGTGTTTTGTGAGCGCCCATATCCACACACCCTCCCATCCACAGACAACATAAACATTTCATGTTTGGTTAGTAACCATGCATGAGAAATTCCCCCACCCAGTTGGTGTGTCATGTTTATATTGCGTTCTTGTTGGAGTGCATTGTGCGGGGCGAGCATCCTCAGTTGCTTCTAACCTGACCTTGTTCTCTTTTACACATACGTGCAGTCCACCTGAGGCGAGTCATAACTTTAAGAGGTACAGGCTAAGTCCTCTCACACCATGAGGGGGGCCACTGAAGGATCCACTAGGTTATTGTGTGTCTGGTCTAGGGTGGAGTTCACCCAAAGTTACAGGAAGGAAGCTTGAGGATGGCTCGGGAACAGTGATATGTGTGTGTGTGTGTGTGTGTGTGTGTGTGTGTGTGTGTGTGTGTGTGTGTGTGAAAGAATAAGGGTGGAGGTGGGGGTAGGGGAAGTTGGGGTAATGTCTGGCAGATGACAGATCTGTGAATTCTTTCCTAGTGCCCACAAGGCAAAAGAAGCGGTGGTGTGGCGGTCACATCTTCAGAACACTTACAGTCTTTATCCCGCTCTTCTTCCCCCATCCTGGGGGGCTCAGCCTGCTGATTACTACACAGGAGGCTATTCAGCAGCTGTCCCTCCTCCTCACCTCCCTCCCTTCACACACACACACACACACACACACACACACACACACACACACACACACACACACACACACACACACACACACACACAGATACAACCATCACCCACTCAATGCATCTTCCCCTTTCTTCTGGGGTGATCTGAAATCATATTTTGCAGTGGTGCAAACATAATGGGACGGGAGAGACAAAGGCAGGCATGCCTTTGGCACGAGCATCTGTTTTCTGCCCGACACAAAAGCGGTCAGTTCAACGCCTCGTCCCACAACAGCGTCACACGGTCTTTTAACCCCCAACCCCCCCAAGCTTCGCCCACCTCCCAACCAAAAGAACGCCTAGATGATACGCCAAAACCACACACTCTGAAACACACTTCTAACACAAGTCCCCTTTAACACTTCAATCAGATTCTCCACCTCCTGCAGCGATACACCCCTCCCTCCTTAATATTGAAATGAAGTTGGTGAATTCGGGACAGTACAATGTGTGTTTTCAATACCCGACCCCCCCTCCCTCTCTTGCTCTCACGCCTGCCTGACTTTTAGACTTTAAACTCTTGTTCGGGACAGTCCTTGTCTATGTGTGTGTTTGTGTGTTGTTGTGGTGGGCTGGAAGGGGGCAGGCTCAAGGCAGGGACAAGGGGCAACAGAAAAAGGACAGTCAACAAAACTCAATTGTCCTCAGAGTGGTGGTAATTGCATTTGATTAAAAATAATGACAGGGTGTCGGGAGAGAATGGAGGGCCCCTTGGTGGGAGTGTTGAGGGCCTGACACCGAAACTGAGGAGGGGGCCGAGAGAGAGCGTGTGACAGAGGGAGAGCACAGTGTGGTTCATTGTCAAAAGGCCTAAAGTGTGGCACTCACCTGTTATCATGAGATCAGGGCAGGAGGTCAGCACCACATGGAAAAGAGGAATAAAAACATCAAATAGTTAGTTATGAACAGTTCACTTTTTATATGTATTTTTACAGAGGGGATGACCCGTGCCAAATATTCATGAGCAGGATTCAATCCCAGGCATCAGTAAAGGAAAATAATTGAAAATAAAGATGAAAGAATAGCAGTCACTATTTTGAAAACCTTAAAAGTTTGATATATAGTGCTCCATCATATGTATTTTTTCTTTTTTGCAGTAGTAAAATAGCATTAACCAAGTTCTGATTCAGTTTTGACCTTTGAGGACCAAACCAGTTTTGATATTTGGTATATATATGTAAACAATTGCCATGGAGAAGACATTTTGAGCAATATTGTATTCCTGGAAGGGTGCAAGAAGTTGCTCAAACTGGCATTTCACCACATATTCATAATTTTTTTTATTGGCTCTGGTCAAGGGTTGCTGACAACATAAATGTTGAAATTTCTTAGAGATTGTAACTTTAAGCTATGAATGTCATCAGAGGTTAAGAGAAACAGGCTGGCAAATACGTTTTAAATAGTTTAATTGTGTGTATCTCATAACAACATTTCCGCTTAGCCTGTTGCTTTCTCTTGATAAGATATTATTGAGGCTTGTGCAGATTACATGGTTACAGTGATCAACAATTAATGACCAGTGAGAAATGAAAGATGACAATCCTGTTACACATTCCGGAAATGGGTAAGAAAAAAGACCATATGTCTATGGTTTAGGTTTGATTGAGTTTAAAAAAACAAAACTATTGGGTTGCTAGTTAACAATACATGTTGGTTTGAGACTTGCTGTGAACTTTAAACTGCGTTGGAGTGAGGGCCCCAATCGTTCTTATGAAAGTTGCTCAGCGGCGCATGAGGCCAAAATGGCCTGAATCTCGAGCCCAAAAATACTCAGATTTTTGGGGACGCAGGGCCCGAAGAGCATGCACACTTTTGTTTTCCTTAAGCCCTGCCTCCAATTTGCTCCGTCAAGGCCGGTCTTGGCTCAGTTAAATGAATTGAGAGGGAAAATAACTCTCGACTCGTGGCACATTTTTCTACTCTTAGGATTTCATATTTTTAATAAGGACAAGTCTTCAGACTGGGTAGTTAGTTCACCACAAGAAACAATCTGCTGATGTACAGACGTCTCTTTCCCAATGTAAGTTAAAAGCAAAAAAGTATTTTTGAGAAAAGTTGAAGGAAAGTTGTTGTACCACCATTTGTCATTTTGTGAAAATGTGCTTCAAGACACAGTTTATCTCCTGGGGGATTGGGTGTCAAAGCCACATAGTTAACTGGTAATCCATCCTGACCTCGTTGTTCTGCCATTTGGAATGGTACAATTCCATGCTAAATTGCTGCCTGAATCATCAATTGCCTTATGTTCTGTTTGACCAACCAATGTTTTCAAAATACGGGCCATTCTGTCATTTGCCATAACCCACAGTGGCCAGCGGCGGTGTTAAACCACTCCTTTTGATGCGCGCCAGAGCCAAAAAGAATGAAAAAGACCCTAGCTTTTGCAAGTGGTCTGATAGCACTAAGTGTCTCTGGTCTCAAGAGAAAGGAACGCTCAGGGTCGAAACAGGGACACGGAGAAGAAAAGAGCAAGGAAAAGTGTGTTTTGTGAGAGTGTGTGTGTATATCTTAAGGCCACAGCAATATGATAGCCGGTAGGGATGTCAGGAGATTCTGAAAGGAGGATGTCTAAGCCAGGCTCAGACTCTCATCTCCTCACATGGCCTCGCCCTTTCCCAGCATCCCTCTCTTCATTTATCCGTTACACCTTCACAGGAAGTTCAGCCAGGCCCTGGAGCATGAACCCCCGCCCCCCCCCAACACTACCAGACCACTGGTTCACACAAAAGGAGAGGCAGTAAGCGTGTTGTGCATTAAGGGTCACAGAGATGTCAATGAGGCTACGAGGTCATGTTGTCCGTGTTTTATAGAAAAACACTGCTGTTCAGATATCGTAAGGTCATTTTATTAATAAATGGAGAGCAAGGGTGAAGGGACGAAATGCTGATATTATGTACATAATATATAATAACTGGTTATTCAATCATGATGATCAATCAATCAATCAATCAATCAATGTTTATTTATATAGCCCAATATCACAAAAGTTACATTTGTCTCAGTGGACTTCACAGTTTGTACAGAATATCAGTATGACAATACGAAACCCTCTGTCCTTAGACCCTCACATCGTACAAGGAAAAACTTCCGGAGAAAACCCCACAGTTTAAAGGGAAAAATGGGAGAAACCTCAGGGAGAGCAACAGAGAAGGGATCCCTCTCCCAGGACGGACAGACGTGTAATAGATGCCGTGTGTAAATCGAAGAGGTAATACATTTTACAGCATAGGTAGACCAAATGTTTGGAAATGCATGTGTCTATAATAAGAAGATGAATCCACGAGGATGTCAGCAATCCTGTGGGAGCCATCAGGGAAGTAGTATGATGAGAGTCAGGCAGGACCGCAGAGACAGGTTCAGCCACGCCTCGAAGTCCAGGACTCAAATCCAGAAACCAATCAACAGTTGTGCGTCAACTCGGCAGGGATCAAGGCACGTACAGTATATGCCTCTCCATGCTTCCATCATCTACACACACAACCAACTTACATACCATCAGTAAGGAAAAAGAGTAAGAACTAAGATGTATAGGTGAAGAGGCACAACATGTCTACGTCAATGCACTCTTATTAGATTCTTTCATCAACTATAAGCTTTATCAAAAAGGAAGGTCTTAAGCATACTCTTAAAAACGGTTAGGCTGTCTGCCGCCCGAACACAAACTGGAACCAAGCCTATACCAGCTAAACTAACGTGTCTACATACATGCACCCCCTTACGGCCCCTACACACAGTGGCGTGCGTTGCCGCTTCAACGCTTCTGCCCATTCACTTTGAATGGGGGGACGTCACGATTCGCCGAACTGCATTGTGGGAGCAAAGCGTAGCTTCTATCGCGGTGCTCGCTGCAAAAGTAGAGCAATGTTCTACTTTTGCCGCCTCAACGGAGGCGTCAGCCAATCAAATCATATGCCAGTGCAAGCTCTAGCCAATCAAACGTCGTGCTTGTGTGTCTGGGGCGGGAGATTCATGTGATTGGTTGTTGGTCGAGTTTCAGCCCCCCCCGCCGGCAAGTGGCAATGCACGCCGCCGTGTGTAGGTTCCGTTAGGATAGGTTGAGGGAAAAGGGTAGCAAGTAAGAAGTAGGAAACAGAGGTGGAGAGGCACACACAGGGAGAAAGGTCCCCACTGGAACCTGAATTGGTTAGAGGTAAGGAGTAGGTCTGTGGCTACTGTACGTTCCACACTCCCGGGCCAGGCTAGGCCTTCTCTGCAACCTGTTACCCTCAAATAAACCTCGAGAGGTCAGAGGGGAAAGGTTTGGATAAAGTTTTAAATATAAGATCTAATTTTTGGATTTAAGTGAAAGAGTAAGAACTAAAATGTATAGGTGAAGAGACACAACATGTCTACGTCAATGCACTCTTATTAGATTATTTTATCAATATAAGCTTTATCAAAAAGGAAGGTCTTAAGCATACTCTTAAAAACGGATAGGCTGTCTGCCGCCCGAACATAAACTGGAAGCTCATTCCACAAAAGTGGAGCTTGATAAGAAAAGGCTCTGGCTCCCATTGTACTTTTAGAGACTCTAGGAACAACCAACAACCGTGCATTCTTGGAACGCAATGCCCTAGTTGCACAGTAGGGTATAATGAGTTCTTTAAGGTAAGATGGCGCCTGCCCATTAAGGGCTTTGTAGGCAAGAAGAATAATTGTCTTCTTCTCAAATAATTTTAAACTCTATCCTGTGTTCTATAGGGACCCAGTGTAAGGGAGCCAGTGTAAGGCAGCCACAACTAGAGTAATGTGGTCAATTTTCCAAACTCTTGTTAGTACACAATGTCTGTCAATCAAGATATTTTCATGTGAATGCAGCATCTTCACTGTATTTTACACACGTTTATTGATATTCTTGGTATTATTTACTGTTTGTCTCTATATATATATATAATAGGTCTGTTTTAAAGGTTTTTCACACCCAAAACATAAATAAAACTGAATGTAATATATAATGTAATGCTATAAACAAATGACATCATAAGGCACTTTCACACTTTTCAGGAACTTTTCCCAGGAATAGTTCCGATAGTTCCTGGGATTTTGCGTTCACACCAAAAAGATCTGGAACTAGATGTTTTGGGAACCATTTCACCCATTTTCAGTCCCTGCTAGAGAGGTGGTACTTTCCTGGGGAGGAAAAGGTTCCAATTTCTGATTGGCTGGGCGAATTGCCAACCAAGCCCCGTAAAACTCTGAAAAGTTTTGTAAAGCAGCCATTTTATTTGATCGCATTAGCATTATTAGCATTAGCATTAGCCCAGCGCAGTAACGGAGAGAGACTAACTTATGGCAACACAAAATAAAACGTGGGAGCGGTGGAGTGAAGACGAGGTGTCGGCGCTTCTGGCGATTTACACTGGTGTTCGGGGGACTCCGGGACTTCGGGTGGCAGTATACGCCGTGAAGTTGTTTGCGGCCTACCAGTAAACCCAAAGCAGAAGAAGTGACGTCAGCGGCTTCATTTGCGTAATCCTCCCTCAAGGACTAATTCCGGTGTGAACGTGATCTACTAGATCAGGGGTATTCAACTAAAATTCAACGAGGTCCAGTTAGAGAAAATCTCCCCATGCAAAGGTCCGGAACATCAACATGTCTGACTTGCTTTATGAATTAGTGTGATATATATTGAAGTAGCCTGTAGCTGTATCAACGTCTGCATGTAATCAACAACTGACTGCCAATCAAATAAAGAAAGTACAATTCAAAAACAACAATATATTGTCAATTAACATTGCACTATACAGATATACAGTACAATACTGTGGATATGTGTAATGTTCCTCTCGGGCTGCATTAAAAAATAAAATAGAGAACATAAATTAAATAGCTTTTGAAAATATGTGCATCTTAAAAGTGCTTAATTTTAGATAAATAAAATAAAGTGTAGCAGCAGCTTGAGTTTTCTTTGTTAACCGTTTCACATCATCACTTAACAGTTTCAGA
>NW_011346062.1:15601-16678 GCF_000735185.1 Notothenia coriiceps | reverse complement strand
GAGCAAGCATCTTGAGGAACATCATCATAAACTAAAAAAATATAGTTTATTTAATAATAACACTGAATATGTGAATCATAAAAGTGATTGACAGCTGATAGGAATAATATGATTGTTAATATTATCATATTCATTCAGACAAACATCGATGAGACAGTTAATTAATGTTCTTATTGCAGCAGTCTGCATATATTTGGTACCTCTGCTGGTCTAGGAGTGAGACAAACTCATTCAGTTATTGTTCATTTAAAATTAATTAAATGATGTCTGCCACCTTATATATGTATATGTAAGGATTACTGATGTGCCACAATAATGTCACCTAATGTTATTGAGTTAAAATATCAATATTGTTGGCTTTCCAAGTTAACATTGATTGATGTGACTGCGATTAAATCAGCCAACACATTCTCACTCCCAACTCGGCCTATGTTGATGTTATGTCAGGGTGCCTGTCGTCACTGTCCAACGGCAAGGGGGGGGCACTTTAGCGTCGAGTTTCAACTATCAGGGAGTCCCATTGACTTGCATAGAGCTCCCTGAACGTTGGTAAAAGCACTTTGAAATGGGATGAGACCACGGCAGACTATCCAAAACTGGATTTGGATGGGTCCTGTACAACGTCTGCATGTAATCAACAACTGACTGCCAATCAAATAAAGAAAGTACAATTCAAAAACAACAATATTTATTGTCAATTAACATTGCACTATACAGATATACAGTAAATACTGTGGATATGTGTAATGTTCCTCTCGGGCTGCATTAAAAAATAAAATAGAGAAAATAAATAAAATAGCTTTTGAAAATATGTGCATTCTTAAAAGTGCGTTAATTTTAGATAAATAAAATAAAGTGTAGCAGCAACTTGAGTTTCTCTTTTCTTTGTTAACGTTTCACATTTCGACCTTATAGTTTCACGATTAAGAACAATATAAGTCATTTCAACATCATAATCAATTGAACAGTTTTAAAGGTTTCTCTTTCTTTCGCTCTTATTTTTGCAGTCCCTCACTCACTTTGTTTTATTCAGTGCAAAGAATTGAGCTCGAGCTTGTCCTCCATGAGTCTATCTGG
>NW_011346062.1:13258-13889 GCF_000735185.1 Notothenia coriiceps | reverse complement strand
AATACTGTGGATATGTGTAATGTTCCTCTCGGGCTGCATTAAAAAATAAAATAGAGAAAATAAATAAAATAGCTTTTGAAAATATGTGCATCTTAAAAGTGCTTAATTTTAGATAAATAAAATAAAGTGTAGCAGCAGCTTGAGTTTTCTTTGTTAACCGTTTCACATCATCACTTAACAGTTTCAGATGATTATAGAACAATATCAGTATTTACACATCATAACAATTGAACAGTTTCTCTTTCTTTCCCTCTTATATTGCAGTCCCTCACTCACTTTTTTTTAATACAGTGCAAGAATTGAGCTCGAGCTTGTCCTGCCAGGAGTTTGTAAATCTGGGCTGAAATGGTGTCAGGGCCATTCTCATACACACATGCAGGTGCTCATTGGTTAGCCTCGGTTAGCCTGCCCTGGAACGATATTTAATTTCAATTTTGATCCTGGTCGACTGATCATATTGGGCTCTGAGACTGCTTATTTTTTGTGACCTCAGTTCTGACTTGAGACGGAATCTTTGGCGGGTTGGCACTTTTAATGAGCGCCACGGTCTCTGAACAAATGAGACACACTGGCTCTGTGCTCCCAGCGGGCAGGATGAACATGAATGAGTCCGTCCACTCAGGGTTAAAAG
>NW_011346062.1:0-13232 GCF_000735185.1 Notothenia coriiceps | reverse complement strand
TTGAGACGGAATCTTTGGCGGGTTGGCACTTTTAATGAGCGCCACGGTCTCTGAACAAATGAGACACAATGGCTCTGTGCTTCCAGTGGGCAGGATGAACATGAATGAGTCCGTCCACTCAGGGTTAAAAGCTCTGTTCTCACTTTCCACTTTCCTCTTCTTGGAGAGCGGCATGTGTAATTATTTGTCTCTCCCTGTCTGCCGCTAACACGCCTGTTCACTCTCCTCTCCGTCTTCTCTCCCTATATCGCTAATTATTCTCTTCACTTACTTTCCTCTCCGCTTCTCTCTGCCGCGCTCTCGTCTCTTCTTCTGTGTTTCTCTCCCTGTATAGCTCACTCGTCTCTTCTTCTGTGTTTCTCTCCCTGTATCGCTCACTTGTCACTCTTTCGCCCCCTGTCAGCGGCGGTTAAAATAGAATCGCCCGTCAAAATTGAAATCCCCTATTAATGTATTGATTATAGGTCCGGGTCCGTATAGGTCGGCGTCTGGGTCCAGATCCGGACCGCGGTCCACCTGTTTCCAACCCCTGTACTAGATAGTTCCGGAACTAAAGAGTTCCGGAACTAAAGAGTTCTGGGGAACTAAGTTCCGGGAACTATTCCTGGGAAAAGTACTTGGTGTGAAAGCGCCTAATAGGCGGAACTTTTATTTCCTGGAACTATCTAGTAAATCGCGCTCACACCGTCACTTCTTCTTCTTCTGCTTTGGGTTTACTGGCAGGCCGCAAACAACTTCACGGCGTATATTGCCACCCAAAGTCCCTGGCCGGAAGTTCCCGGAGTTGGGGACTGGCTTCAGTAGAAGCTGCTGGGGCTCCCAGCAGCTTCTACTGAAGCCTTCCGAGTAAATCGCCAGAAGCGCCGACACCTCCTCATCTCCACCGCTCCCATGTTTTCTTTTGTGTTGACATAAGTTAGTCTCTCTCCGTTGGTGCGCTGGGTTAATGTTAATGCTAATAATGCTAATGAGAGCATATAAAATGGCGGCTTCACAAAAAGTTTTACGGGGCGTGGTTTGCAATTCGCCCAGCCAATCACAAATTGGAACCTTTTTCTCCCCAGGAAAGTCCCTGCTCTCTAGCAGGGACTAAAAAGGGGTGAAAAGGTTCGCAAATAAAAGTTCTAGTTCCAGGTCTTTTTGGTGTGAACGCAAAATCCCAGGAACTATCGGAACGACTCCTGGGAAAAGTACTCCGGTGTGAAAAAAACTAAAAAAAACATGACATCCAATCACTGCTGCTAAGCTAAAAGTGGCTAATATTCCGTGTGAAGAACTTTAGTAGTATTTAGACATTAAAGATTCAGACACTCACCTGTGAGTTATTTACTGAAGTATTTTATCTCTTAGAACGAAACTCACACATTTCATAAGCTTGTGTTAACCACAGACCTTATTTCAGGAATCTAAGCAAAAACTCATTGACTGTTGCAAACAAATCTTTCTGGGTTTTGGACTTATTCCTGCACTACTTAACCTGATAGGACTGTGTATTCCTTTATTGTTGAAATCTTGCTATTAATAAACATGTTATTACAAGAAAAAATATTTTTGCAAAATAGAAAATACATTTGACGATAGTCAGTGTGTACATGGGTATAATGAGCCGCGTGTGGGGGTCTTCCCTGCTCTGGCCGGCCTTCTAAAGCCCAGTTTGAGAGAACTAAGAGTTCAAGGTCCTCCTTACTGTGCTCTGGGCCTGTTTCACCCTCAGTGTCCAAATATTTACTGTCATGCTAGTCCAGATTGGAGACTACCGAGAAGCGCTGTTGTCTGTCTATTAAACATTGGCTAAGGCCATTGGCATTGTGAAATGTGACAGATAACATGCATTATGAGAAATGAAAAGAAGAATGTGAAAATATTAAGATTGAATGATAACTGTAAGTGCGACATTGTATAATTAACCCATAACTGTTTAAAGATAAAGCTTTGACTTTAACACAATACAAGAGTTGAACATAGTGTATAGTTTTTAAAGAGTTATTCCACCCATTAAACACAAGGTAAACATGTGAAAACTAGTGATATTATCTCTGTTAAAAACTGTAGGTGAGGAGTTTGGAAGAAGTTTGATTTATTTATAAGGATTCATTTATGTGTTCACAATAATGTTCAGATCCTCTTAATTTTTGGAATGTAGTTTCCATTGATGACTGTTGCATCACAAGGGTTTGGGTTAGTTAAAAATATATGTTTTGGTTACATGATGCCAGTGTGATTTCTGTATAAAGTGCTAACCTTTTAGGATCGAACAAAAGTGAAAAAGTAAAATATTTGCCTTTTCGTTCTTTTTTTTGTTTATTGTCAGAAAAATATCAAATGCAACTTGATTTGAATGAAAATATTTTAGGAATGTTATGAGATAACTAAGAAATATAAAATTGACACTGGATATAACATATCCAGATGTGATCGTAAGGACACTTTATTGGAAACATTTATCAATGGATAATTTTTTTTGACAAAAACATGTATGCATGCAGTTGGTAAGACTGATCAAAGCAATTCATTTTCAGTTTAAAAATAAAATTCTTATTTTTTAAATATATAAATCCATCCTCCAAAACATTTGTTTTGTATTAAATACTTAGAATAAAGAGACACACATTGGCCTAATATGAGCCATTAAGCATTATTACATTCTAAATAACTGACATTAGACTGTGAATTATATAGTGGGGCTTATCTTGCCACATTCTTTTTTTTGTCAAAACTATTTCTTCTTTTTCTTGTATTATTTAATTTGAAAATAAGACAATATTTAAATTATAAATGTTTAAATGACCTGTTAATTCATAAAGCTACACTTGATTTAATTTTTCCAATTGGCAAAAGTTAAAGTTATTGTTTCTTGGCCCCAGGGTAAAACCCAATCCTTCCTCCGTTCCAAGAGAATAATTAAATCCACTGATGCAACCTCTCCTCGAAAATATAAAGAACTCGAGAGTGTGTGAAGGCCGGGACAAGTCGGCACTTGAGGGAGAGACAGAGTGGACGACGGAAGCTTCTGGAGTGTTTTTCTGGCCGAAGCTCGAGCCAGACTCCTCGGTGTCCTTCAGAGTTAAAAAACAAAAACATTTGGAGTGCAAGGGCTCACAGCTAGCGCACATCTCTTATTTGTTATCACTTATGCTCCAGGCCCGGTTTACATTCTCCTGAGTGTGTCCACTGGCGTGTTCTTCCGGAAATGTGTCCCCTGCGCCCCCTCCTGATTTAGATTTGGAGAGCAATAAAGCCTGCTGAGTTGTTGCCTTGGACAAATAAACTGACCCAAGTGTTGATGTAGAGATGTCCCGAAGACACAGGGAAAAAAAAGTTTATAAAAAGAGGGAGAATGATATGTCTCTCGCTTCTTCCTGTGAAGGTTTCCGGCGAGGCAGTAAACACGGCAGTGTCTGTCTCCTGTGGGAGCCCAGGGAAATGTGTTTGTGTGAGAGTGTGTGTTGTCGTGTGGATCTGTGTGTTTACGAATGTTTGTGTGCGGTGATGTACTGCTTGTCGGTGCATGCACACACGGTATGCATGTGTGTGTGTGTTTGTGTGTGTGTGGGACTACAGTTCCTCTCCGCTCTGCAAGGGAGTTGTGCTGGAGCCAAGTGTCCAGCTGCTCATAGGTGTCTGTTTACAGGCTGATTCACACACACAAACACACACACGCCTTGCATCACTCCACAAGAATTCCCACTAAACAAGCATCGTGTAAGGTTCGCCTTAACAGCTTGTGAAGTAATTTAATTTGCTTCATTTGTTAGCACACTAGGAACATTTGGTTTTTAACAACATAATTATATCACCTGAAACAATTACCGACGTAGACTGACTGGATTATAGTGATTTCAGGAGTTACCTGCTTGACCAATTAGGACTGGGTAAGTATTTAAATGAATGTTCAATTACTCAGAATAACGTGTCATTGTGAACAACTCTGACCGGCAAGAACATCTTCTCAGCAGTAGAGGTGGGAGAAGTATACAGACCCTTAAACTTCAGTAAAAGTACACATTCTGTAGTGTAAAGGTACTATTTAAAAATCCTACTTAAATAAAAACTATTAGTATAATCAGCAATATTTCCTAAATTATTTCCTAGACACATATTGTATTATATAAAACATTTTAAAGGGCCTTTCTGCATGGTTATAAATATAATTTTTCAAATTCAAGTATCATAAAATAGTTTGCTTAACATGCATATCAAGTTTCAAGCTTTTCTACATTGTTTTCTTTAAATGCAGCCTAAATACAGGTAACAAGCTGTATGCCCTAACGTTCAAATTGATAATGATGATATAGCTCTTTTCCGGAGTTAGGGGCAGTTTGTGATCATTGCTTCTTTTCTGACCCGAGGTGATGATGGGCGTTACTTAGGATTTGTGTTATCAGTCTCTTATTGCCAGCCCTGAAACACTTTATTCCTCCCTTTATATTGAATTAGTATCTTGGGTCTCATTAATGATTTTTTTCAGTTTGATGCTAAATTCAATGTCATTTTCTGTCAAACTACAGTATAAAAAGGACCGTGTCACTGGTTAAGACAGTAGCAGCCATCTCTGCGGGTTAGTGAGCGGTTTGCAGTGTGTTGGATGGCAGCGTGTGAGACAGCGCAGGGCTGTGTATGTCTGCAGGATAATTAACTCGCATGGCTGCCTGGCTTTTCTCATTAAAGGTGAGACCTTGTCGCTCTGACATATGTTAATAGCTGAGGGGATGGTAGCAAAGCTTAGAGGGGGACCTGGAGGGCTAAAGTTACACCTGCGTGTGTGTGTGTGTGTGTGTGTGTGTGTGTGTGTGTGTGTGTGTGTGTGTGTGTGTGTGTGTGTGTGTGTGTGTGTGTGTGTGTGTGTGTGTGTGTGTGTGTTTGTTAAAGCAGACTTTTGTATGGTTTTACTCAACATATTTCTAGGACGAACATTTCATTTTTAATGTGTAATGCCTTTTTAGTTAGTAAAACAATTTCCCAAGTTAGGATCAATAAAGTATATTTAATCTACTATATTCAAACATTTACACAACAAATGGCTGAATGCCATTGCTATTATTATTTTAATAATAAAGAACATTTTATATCATATTACAGATTCTTTCCACTTTTCTTATGTATATATTTACTGTTCATTTAAACATGTGTTAATCAAAATGGGATCATCAGCAAATTATATTTAATCTTATCAAATATTGACAAATTGATTCAACAAATGATTTAATAGCATTGCTATCAACATTTTCATAAAAGTGTAAAACAGTTCATATTGTTGTATATATATACTTGTATACAGTATTTACTAGTTATGTTTTAAACTATATTTTTGCTATTATGGTTCTAATAATACTACAATTGTTATGGGTATTTATCCCTGTTAATATGTATATATTTAATGTTGCTTTAAAAAAAACAAAAACATTTTATTCAATTATTTGCCTTGATGCCTGATACATGCTGCCCAATTCGGAATCAATACAATATTTTGTATCTAATCAAACTTTGACGCTTGTGTTTTTAACGAAGGTCCGAATGGCATTGCCATGATTATTTTGGACACACACTGGTATAAACACACAGATGACCCTGCTGGATGACTGCTGGCTGAGGCCTCTCCAGCAACACACTCCTGACCTTTCAGCGCACCCTCCCTTCAATTAAATCATAGAAAACGGCTTTCACTATAATATGTGTGTGCATGTGTGTCATATGCATTTATGTATAATGACATTTAAGCTTCCATGCCTTTTTCCTCAGTTTTCATTTCTGAATTTCCTTTTTCCCATGATTTCCCCGTCATATTTTATTCCCCAACTTTTAACGTAATGCTTGATTCTATCATTTGCTTCGTTCTTTCTTTCTCTAAATAAGTTGTTATCTTCCATAATTCCTTTAATTCTTTATTTTTTTCTTTATTCACCACCTATTCTTAGATCACTATTTCCTTCTTTTAATTTGTTACCCGTCCCTCCTTTCATTTTTACTTTTATAATCCCTCTTTACTTCCCTTAATTTTGTCCTCCCTCCCTCCATCCTACCTTCCTTTCTTTCATTCAGCCCTCTTTCATGTCTTTCTCTCTTCTTTTATTTGTCCTTATTCCTATCTTTCTTGTTTTCTTTTTTGTAATAATCCATCTGCTCTTTCTGCATTTTCCATACCTCACTCCTACTGTAACACCTATGTAATCAAATTTTTTTTAAATGTAGATGGGGTGACATGCCATTAGTTCAAGTGTATTATTTGTCACTTTAACAATGAAAATGTACGCTTTTACATAGCAAACATAAATCACCAGATGCCATTTTAAATACAAAGTGAGTTTAGATCTGGGTGTTTCTTCCGACACCACTATCTAAAATATTTCAAGAACTCTAAATGTGTTCATCCATACAGTATACACAAATTCAACTCTTTGAGTGTCTGTATGTGCTTATAGGGTGTGTTTACACATGGTTTCCTTCCCTAATTGCCTGTAATACATGACTGGTGTGAATAGGAAGTTGTCTGGTGTGTGTTTGTTGGGATGCTTCAGAGACAACAGCACCCCAGGACCCTGATGTGGCCCGGACCCCGCAGGTCATCAGTTGTGACCTTTAGTGAGCAGTCAGCAGTGAGCCTTAGGGTTGCAGGTAGGCTTGGATTACTGCACTCTGTCTATGCACACAGACGCACAATGGTATAACGAGTGATATGTCAGAAAAGCGGCGGCATGTGAGCACACACTCGCGCACACATGGACGGCTCGAGGGGAAATCAAGCTGTCGCCTCTCGATGACCTCTAACAAAAGGACCATTGAAAATAACAAGACATGCTCTCACAGTGGCAGTTCAAGAAAATAGCTTCCCTTTGTTACTCAAGGCAACTTCTCAGCACCACGCCATTCAAACATGGGATCCTCTCAGCAGTGCCTTACAAGGGTTCACTGCACTCTGAAGAGACCACTACAGGGTACTGGTGTTGGAGAACCTACTTCCCACTTAGGCATCATAACCTACAATCTGTTTTGACACTACATTTTATGATAATAAAGTTCCTAAAAGAATATGATGCTTTGAAATGGATATGATTTCCTTTAAATATGACTAGACGACTGATTTATACAACAGTACAAATATATAGTGGTTATTCTTGGGTTTTTTATGATCTTATAAAAGTTTAAGACTTTCTAGATTCTGTGCTTATGTTCTTACATAGGAAGTGACAGGGGCTTGGCTTGATACCCTTACCACAATGTTTATTATTTCAATATTGGTCAAAGAAACAGGGTCACATCCTTGAGAAATGTTCAAATCTAATTGTGGACACTTACTGCCATTCAGCTCAGTATACTGCCTTAGCCTGACAAAACTTTTAAAACAAGTTTTAACCAGATTTTAAACCCTGGATTTGTCTCACCTTTTCAATTTTCACGTTTCTTTCATCGCACTCTTCCATAGCAGGTCTGCATTAAGGTATCTTCATGGTTTTCAAAACTGTTTTCCATTTAAATGCAACTTTTGGATTGGGTCTTAAAGATGCAATAGAAAGGTAACCCAATACTCTCAACAGGCTTTCTTGGCTCCAGTGTGTCCAACAAATGGTTTAGATGGAGAGGGTCATCAATTCATATTTAGGGCCATTTCATTTCATATGACACCCTCTCAGTACATTAAATTGACCGGCCATAACTTTTTGGAAACGGATGCTCAGTTGGGGTGTTATTTCCCAGTGGCTCGATTTAAGATATACTTGTAGAAGATGGAAGAAACATAACCTTTTTGCGTCAGTAGTTTTCAAACATTAAGTTAGGTAAGATTTATGAGGCGAAAACCTTTACAATATCATACATTTCAGAAGTGGTGGACAGAAAATAAACAGCAGGGACAGGACAGGGGGTGAAGGAGCTCACACAAATATCAATAAACACTCCTCTTCCGTCTCGGAAGCTTCCTGCTTTATTTGATTAGGCTAAAGACGGAGGGAGGGTTGGGGGTGAAAAACAGAGCAGTCATGCTCTTTTGCTTTTCTTCCTCTCTCCCTTCCTCCGCAATCTTCAGCCTCCCCTTAATGGGAATGGGAAGTTTGGGAAGTGGAGGGGAGAGAGGGAAGGGGTGGCGTGGGCCGCAACTAGCCTCAGCCTAACCTCCCCCATCTGGACTGGGGAGGGGGTGACTTGCCAGCCTCCAGGCTACTCCCAACCCGTCCCAGCTGTTGGCTGTTCAGGGGCAGAGGCTTTTTTCCCCCCAAGTTTGTGTTTTTGGTGGGCTTGAGAAAGCATTTTTTTTTTCATAAACAATTGCCATATCCTCCACCAGCTGCTGACCCCACGGCTCCTGTCCCCGAGCAAAGCTCAGGAAACAGGCGGAGGGGAATGGTTTTCATTTAGGAGATTCTGTGTTCAGGGGAGACTTGCAAGGCCCCACTGCCGTTAGCAGGCTAGCTATGAAGCGGAAGCTAGATAGGTCACTGTCTGAGAGCAAGAGATGTTAGCTGATAGCAGCAATAGTGTCAGTACGGCTGGTTGACATCAGCAACCTGTGCACTATGGGATGGAGCTGGAGGCTGGGAGCAATCAGAAAATCTGTCAATAACTATAACCTTCTGGCAGAACACAATGTATACAGAGTAACATTTAAGTTATATCTTAAAGTCCTAAAATCAAATGTATTAGTCTTTTGTGGTCAATAATGTTGACCACACAAACTTTTTAAATATTCTGTATATATTTATTGTTTTTGGTTCTTATTAAATGAAGAAAAAAGGTATTTTAGAGGAATATCAGAAATGCTACTTTTTGTTTCAGCTGCCTGGAGGGGCGTGACTGTGTTTGATTGACAGCAGCTGGCAGGCTGAGCGCCGGTGTTCCACCGTAGGGAACGAGACACAATGTAAACAAACCTGTGGTGAAGCCTACAGACAAATCCAAACAAGATAGCCACTGGGGAGGAAGCCGTGGTACCTTAGACAAGCTCAACATGGTTCTGGTTGAGAAGGGCATGCAGTGGGAACCCTTCTGCAAGCGAAGGCTAATTTAGTTGTCACTGCACAACTTAGTCGAGGTAAACACTTAACTCCTGTTCTGCATGCAGCAAAGCGTCTATGATGTTTGATTCAACTTTCTGTCTGTGGTTTGGTGCTGAACGGTTAGTATAGAGTGGGATACTAAAAAAACTAAAATTGTAGCAAAAGGAAGCAAACAAGCTGTGTAAAGCAGCTATCTCTAAGTTGGTCACCATAACCAACTCTGATATTACTCATTTATGTATTTTTCCTTTTTATGTCTTATGCATATTGTATGTTGCACTGTTTGAGGAGCCTGGGACTTCATTGCCAACAACTAGCTGTTGTGCATATGACAATACAGACTTCAAATCTTTGAATCATTTGATCTATTGTAAATATAAAAACAAATATTACTTAGCAAACACAAGCTCAGTCCCGAAAAATAAGTTATCCTTAGTAGTAACATAACAAAGAAATCCATCAAACTCCAAAGTGTAGAGCGCCAAAAGGGAGATCAAAAAGGACAACAAACGCAACAGTTGCAAAAAAACAACCACGCACACCTGTGTTTACCAAGCGCCTTTCACTTTCCTGTCCTCAAACGGTGTTCCCAATGTATGTGTGTTGATTAAAAATGGATCGAATGCTTGTTAGGGAAGGCGGGTGCAGGTGCCAATGGAGTATGTATATCATTTGGTGGCATGTTTGTGCTGATGCACTATGTATGAGGCGGCTGGGCCTCATGCAACATTCAGCAGGCCGGAGAGGCCGTAGGTGAGGCCAGCACAGCCTGCATCCAAAAATGCCTGAACCTCCAAGTGTGTGTGTATGTGTGAGAGAGAGGGCTCACACTGTGCTTTGTCACAGCTGGCTGGTATATCCACACATTTAGAAACACAACTGGGAGGACACTCATGCAAATGCCATTGTTAAAGATAGAGTCATACGCATTGTTACACGCACAAACACTCGCCTCGGCACAGTGGGACTGCATCACACACACAGCTATTTCTGTACTTGCATTCTAAAACAAATGCACTCATATAAACACACACTTTGGACGGGCAGATACTTTGTGCCCCGGCGTCCCATTTGAACTTTCGCCTCATCAATTGTCCAGTACACTCACCCACCCACACACACCCACACACACACATACACACACAAACACAACTGCGCACTCTTTGTATTGGTCTGCCTTGGAATCGCATGGTAATACTTCATTATGGCAGCACTGTAATTTAGGGGGAATGAGCACTTCAAACGAAACAGTAACCCACACACAAACACACACAGACGGGGTTACTGTAAATGTGTGTAACCAAGAGTTCTGCTGGGACCAGTATCAGTTTTTTTCTGGATTCCCAGAACAGTCTAAAATACACCAGGACAGTAATCAGAGGCACACTGTGAGGTTATAATTTTTGGAGAACAAAGTGGAGAGTGATGGTTCAAATTGGGAGAGGGGTGCAAGCCAACAAATATGAACCCGGAGTCACACGGTTCAGGTTTTAAGGCATCTAGAATACTTACTTAAAACAAAGAAGTAAATCCATTCCATATAGTTTTAGTTTCATAGCTTGAGCTGTCAGCTGGAGCTAAGTCTAATTGTTCTTCGTTATCAGTAAGGTTATGTCAGAGTGACACTTGCAAATGATGTAACAGGAAAGTAAAATAGTAACAAAAAATAAGCAAGAAGTGTGTGTGTGTGCACTTGTTAACACGACAAACAAGGACCATGTTACGATAACACCAGGGTTGCCAACTCTCACGTATCTGGCGTGTGACACACGTTTTTAAAACTCTTAACTACCAGTTATATCTAATTTAAACAATTAAAAAGACAAAATCAACTAAATGTATTGAAATAACAATATTCATTTTAGGTGCCTCTTCTTCTTTTAAATGAAACTTTTAGACGTGAGATATTGAAATACAGTAATAGTATTGTTTATTTAAAAAAACTGAGCCTTCATATTTATTATTGTCTAAAGCATTTACCACACACATGTTCCCCTCTCATATTCACAGTGTGGATCAATTGAGACAGTGTGGAGTCCAGAGCTGCAAAGGCTTTGGGAGAGACCTCAGTGTGACGGATGTCCTGTCTGTTGGTTTGGCTGGAGAGGACTGAGGTGGAGCGATCTTTCTCTGGGAAGAGAACCAGGCCTGATGAAGGAACCACCAAACTACATCTGTGAGCCGATACTGGGCACAGCTGTCACCAACAAATGATGGTCCTGTTTGAATACACATTCAGTGTGCAGATCTTTGTGTTCACAATAAAAGAGTAGTTTCTTAGTGAATGTCCTGTATTGGTCTTTAATCTCATATCAGCTTTTCATTTTCTTCTTGCCCCTCGAAGAAGACGGTGAGGCATTTGTGTCCTTCAGGTATATCCTTTTCTAACAGAAATGACAAGAAACATAAAACATATGACATTATTGCAGAGTAAGTGTGTTATTTATGAAAGAGGTTCGTAAGAGGGCTGTAGAGCAAAATACAACATTATTTTGAATGTGTTTTTTAAATTCATCACTTTGTACAACAAAGATAATCAGATTATGAAGGAACAGTCTGCAGTTAATCAACATTAAAATATATTTTATTATTAAATAATATTCAACTGTTATGAGAACTAGAAAATGTAGAATCATGCTGTTTGGCTGTCTCACTGCAAGAACCACTTTTACCACGTCTTTTACAGACAATATGTAGAGACAAATGGTAGCAATTTTCACAAAGTAAAATAATAATTGCCCTAAATACATTGAAATGTGAAAGCTGACAAAAGAATCCTGTTGCTTGGTCAAATCTAAATGTAACTTTTTGCAAGGAAGGAACAGTCAACTTCCCTGATGTGTCAGTATTTAGTCAAGTTTAATGGCATGTATATCAGTGTATTATAGTTGTTACTTTATCTATTTAAACCAGAACGTTTCTCGATTCTTTGTACAGTATGAAAGGGGTCTTTGTACCTTTGAGTCCATGCTGAAGTTCACTGATGTTAGGGACAGGTCTGTCTCTGGTGGTCAGCATCCTCTGGTCTGTGTGCATCACCTGGAAACTTTAAACAAACAGATAGTAAAGTAACAATGTGTTGGTCACAGACTTTTTTACATGCAAACGTCATGTCATAATCTTTTTCATTATCCTTTTAAAAAAGTGCTGGATATCACAGCTCTTTGTTACGGTTGAGTGAAGCAGGCAGGACCCAAATGCAGAATAAACTGAAAAAATACCTTTATTTCAAGGTCTAGAGGCACAAACAGAACACTAACACAAGAACACAGTCAAAGACAAACAATGAACAAACAATGACCGACAGAAAAAACAGAACTTAAATACACACAAGACTAATCACACAAACCAGACACAGTTGAGGAGGGAGGAGAAAACACAGCGGCACCAGGTGAACACAATCGGGTAGGTAGGAGGGAAAACAGACAGACAGCAACCGGCAAGACAGGAGGTGAAGACTTTTCAAAAATAAAACATGAAATCAAAGACAGAAAAAGACAAGACAAAACACAACACAAACAGATCGTGACAGAGTCTGCGTTGTGGATGAGGTAAAGTGTCAGTAGGGGGGGCGAGCCTTGTTGAGGTGGCGAGAGGTTTTGGTCTTGATGGAGCTGATTCAAAATGCTGCAGCTTGTGTACTAACCAGAGTTAGGAAAAGGGACCACATTACTCCTGTTCTGGCTGCCTTACACTGGCTCCCTATAGAACACAGGATAGAATTTAAAAGTATTCTGCGTGCCTACAAAGCCCTTAATGAGCAGGCGCCATCTTACCTTAAAGAACTCATTATACCCTACTGTCCTATTAGGGCATTGCGTTCCAAGAATGCAGGGTTGTTGGTTGTTCCTAGAGTCTCTAAAAGTACAATGGGAGCAAGAGCCTTTTCTTATCAAGCTCCACTTTTGTGGAATCAGCTTCCAGTTTGTGTTCGGGCGGCAGACACCCTATCCGTTTTTAACACTAGAACCGCCAGAGGTCGCTGTATACCTAAAACCGCCAACGGGTAAAATGTACCCGCTATAGATTTTCAAGGTACAATGTTCTTTTATTTATCATACAGAACAGTGAGTTTTGATCGCACAGGGATGACATTTATACCAATATAATCTGTGGACTCTCAGCTTTTCATATGATATAGGTTGTGCAGATAGCATGAAGTTTAATATATGGCTAAGAGTGCTGATTTAAACACTTGGTGTTAGACTTGTGTTTTGTTTAAGTACAAATGTCTCTATATCTCTC
>NW_011346061.1:44826-87367 GCF_000735185.1 Notothenia coriiceps | reverse complement strand
GGCAACATAAAAAATCTAACTTGCAGCTGAAAATGTTTTAAGAACAGTGGGGCATAATGTTCTAACAATGTTATCAAAAACATTTTAAGAATGTTTTTAGAGAACGTTATCCTACCTTTCAGAAGAATGTTCTGGGAACCAAAATAAAAGCTTCTGCTGAAAACGTTTTAAGAATAGTAGGGCATAATGTTCTAACAATGTTATCAAAAACATTCTAGGAAGGTTATCACCAAACATTTTAAAAATGTTTTAAGAGAATGTTATCCTACCTTTCAGAAGCACATTCTGGGAACCAAAATAAAAGCTTCTGATGAAAACGTTTTAAGAACAGTAGGGCATAATGTTCTAAAAATGTTATCAAAAACATTTGAAGAAGGTTATCACCAAACATTTTAAGAATGTTTTTACAGAACGTTATCCTACCTTTCAGAAGAACGTTCTGGGAACCAAACAAAAACTTCCCGCTGAAAACGTTTTAAGAATAGGAGGGCATAATGTTCCAACACTGTTATCACCAAACATTTTAAGAATGTTTTTAGAGAACGTTATCCTACCTTTCAGAAGAACGTTCTGGGAACCAAACAAAAACTTCCCGCTGAAAACCTTCCTAGAACAATGACTGTAACATTCTCAGAATGTTTTTAGAACCAAACATTTCTAGCTGGGTGCCCATTAAGGGCTTTGTAGGCGAGAAGAAGAATTTTAAATTATATCCTGTATTCTATAGGGAGCCAGTGTAAGGCAGCCAGAACAGGAGTAATGTGGTCCCTTTTCCGGACTCTGGTTAGTACACGTGCTGCAGCATTTTGAATCAGCTTTAGCGACTTAACTGACTTCTTGGTACACCCTGATAATAAAGAGTTACAATAATCCAGCCTTGAAGTAACAAATGCATGCACTAGTTTCTCTGCATCGTTTTTGAGGCAAGATATGCCTGATTTTTGCAATATTACGTAGATGAAAAAAGGCGGTCCTTGAGATTGATTTCATGTGGGCGTTAAAGGATAAATCCTGATCAAATATAACATGAAGATTTCTTACAGTCTCACTGGAGGCCAAATTAATGCCATCTATAGTTAATACTGTAGATAGTTTCTTTCGTAGAGTCTTTGGGCCGAGTACAATAACTTCAGTTTTGGCCGTGTTTAACATCAAAAAGTTTAAGGTCATTCACGTTTTTAAGTCCTTGAGGCAGTCTTGAATTGTATTTAGATCATTGGTTTCATCAGGCTTGATGGATAAATATAGTTGAGTTATCATCTGCATAACAATGAAAATGTACAGAGTGATTCCTTATAATATTGCCTAACGGAAGCATATACAATGTGAACAAAATAGGTCCAAGCACTGAGCCCTGTGGCACTCCATGGCTAACTTTGGTTTGCATGGAAAATATCTTCTGTAAAAAGAACAAAGGTCTTTGTTCAGAACAGTAGTGGTAGAAACGTCTTCTTCATATTAATAAGGACTCATTTATGATGATCTTTTTACTCAAACTGTGATATCTGAGGATAAATGACACAATATTTTTGTGCTTAGGTTCTTTATACTTCAATCTGTCCTGCTGATTATCATAAGTGCCACATTAACAGTAACTATTGTAGCTTCGCAGTGCTTCTAACAGACATCACCATTGTATCCACTTCAGCAAATACTGAGCTCCAAAACAGGAAGTTCCTCTTCCCCAAACAAACAAACAAACTCTCACCTTTTTCCTCTGCACTTTTCTCCTCCTAAAGTTCCTCTCTCTGCTATTGTCTGAAGAACTCTGTTACCCCATTACTGCCTTGCAGCTATGGTTATTGTTTTGTGTCTGGCAGCTTCTTTAAATGTACATTACGTGACTGTAGAGTTGGTCTATGGAGACTAATTGTTAAAAGTCATTGTTCCTAATGTTGTAAAATAAAAAACAAAACAAAATCTGATAAGAAAAACCAAGTTGGAAAAAACAAGTTACATAAGTTTGTTTACCGATGGTCAGAGACTCAAGACAACATGTTGTAGTTGGTGACATTTTGGAGATGTTTCCATCTTGGTCAAATGCCGTACCATTTCTGAACAAGCGCAATACTTAGTTTAATATACAATCCTTACTGATGTGACACACTCATTAAACATTCCTCATTGGCCATGATTGGTGACAGCTGAGTGAACTGGGTGAGAGGGATTAAGAAAATGATGCCCTTCAGGTTGGAATAATTGCCTCAATTACAAATCATATGGTTTAAGAGGCACTTTGTCCTCGTCTGGTTCATCATGACTAATAGGTTGCCTCAGTATTTACGAGTGTTTGTTATAATAAAGTATCGGGCCTGTTAGGCATCCATAAAGCTTTACAAGCGCCCATTCATCTGCAATCTGGCAAAAATGCCAAACTTGTTGAAGCAGAAATCTGCTGATAAACAATCCTGAGGCTACCAGTGGTCAAATATGCCACAGCTGTTCTCCAAGAATGTGCAGTGTAACAATAGCCCAGCGTCCGAGCCACACACACACACACACACACACACACACACACACACACACACACACACACACACACACACACACACAGCTGTGGCCGGGGATTTGCCATGGAGGGGGGGGGGTATTTTCCAACAAGACTGTACTGTATCATGCTAAGTCAAGCGGATGCTAAAACATAAAATAACCCTTTCAGCAGAACGAGTGTGTGTTTTACCCTCTACTGTTTACTACCAAGGCACAGGATCCTGTTTTTTTACATGGGATCAGACAGCTGCCTGTCCTTCATAACAAACCATACTGTGCAATGCTGCATAACACAGTATAGGGCAAAGTGCAAAGTCTTACTTTGTGGGGGGGTAATCGTTGACAGTGAAGGAACTATCACTGTTAGGCTGTCACTCCCTTCAGTTATTGGCTTGACACTATCTCCATCATGCTCTCATCATCGCTGTGGAGCTCTTCCAAGGGAAGTGCTTCATTTTATGGTTATAGGTAATCAACTATATCATTTTCACTCTGAGATTACAGCCAGAGTGCAATGCCCTGGACGTTTACCACTTCACTTTTAACATTGGCTCAAGGAATTGCTGTCTATTGTACAAATGGGAAGACTGCTACCACGCAAACCCATTACTCAGAAATGATGTATTTAAGGACTTTTCTTTGCACAATGTCATACAACTCAGCATTCAAGGACTCCTACCTACAGGAGAGGCAATGAAAACATTTTTGAAAAAACTATTTATGTAATACTTTAAACTGTCAGGAAGACAGTTATTATTTTTTGTATTTGTTGTCCCCTTAGTGTTTCATTTACCCTGTATTGATTTCCTTGGCCTTTAAATATATTCTGTAATTGAAAACTGTAAATAAAGTATTTACTAGATTGAATACTGGACTGTACTATATTGAACGTGTATTTTTTGCTGTTATATAAGTACATTTTTATTAAAAAAGTGTCAGTCCATCTTTTTATGCAAAAGAAGATAATAATTGTTGACAAGGATTTCAAACGTATAGAATGCACCAGGGCTGAATAATGTATTGATATTGTGATATGGGACTGAATATCGTGTTTTTTGGACAACCTAATAAGTCTTGTGCTTTTTCTCAGTTTAAAGGTTGCATTGAGAAAAGCTCATTACCGGGCTATTGTAATTGTATTGTTAATTGCCATTAACAAATAATTATATCCATATCGCTGATGATTATTTATCAAAAATGTCAATGTGTCATTATTTTGGTGAAAGCCCCATAGTGAACCCTACAGTATTGCCTTGATATTAAGATAGGCCTTATTGTTTCAATACTATTGTAATATTTGATATTCTGAATGTTACCCAGCACTACAATGATCTACATATAAATAACATACAGTATAATTATGCATCGTCATGCTGTGGATGCTTATTCTAATCATTACACACTCAATGTGTGCTCATCATAGTTATTTTATCACATCTTCTTCATTTATTTGCGTATTCATGGTGACTTGTCCTTGCAAAACAGCTGGAATGCTCTATTCAAAATTGATGATAAAACAATCATAAAACATGATTTAAAAGGCCAAAGCCGATACCTTATCAATGTTTATTATCAGTGATAATAATATAGTTTATTATTAATTAGGAAATTACATTGTAGTTATGAGATCAATATTGAACCAGAAACTCCAGACGCTGCTCTGCTACTTTGTTTATAAATCCCAACAGTTTCTCTAGTCAAAATAACACATCGAACGCTCACAAGGACAAATATTTTATTGCTTTTTCAGGTTTTACCTGAATCAAAATGCTCCCTGTATTGGTGTTGTTATAACTATAAAAAAAATGTAAGGATCCATGTCAAGTTCTTCCGGGTTTTGGCCTATATTCAGTGTTTTGCCCGAACTTGAGAGGCTGGAGGGCAACAGAGGACGCTTGGACAACTCAGATTCTTTCTTTTGTCTTTATTTTCTGCTCAGCAGTTTTTAAACCAGACTTTGCATCAGATTCTCATCAGACTTTGCATCAGATTTTCACCTCTTTCATGTGAATGGTGACCGAGGACACCAAGTGGGAGCGACTGGAGTAAGCGTTCATGAGCCGTCCTCCTCTTCACTGACCCTCTCTCCAGGATCTGATACACTTCATCTTTGTGAACCGTCACCTCCTCGGCTCCTCCAGACCCTTCACCACCACGCCGTGCTCAGGGATCCGGGGCTTAGCCAGAATTTTGAAGTTGTTTAAGGGGGGGGGGGGCTTGAGCCCACGGGCCGCGCTCCTCCTGAACGCAGCGCTGCATGCTGCTGAAAGCCCCCACCATCCGCTGAGAGAAGCTCTGCTGGATCTCACTGTTGTGCTGCTCCACCTTTTTCTTTCTGTCCAGCTTTTCATGCAGACCCGACACATCGCTTGTGCTGGTGTCCACTGTACTCAACAACTGTCCCGCTGTGTTGTACAGAGATTCCTGCGCCGCGCTGAGCTCAGAGCTGACACAGGCCGTTTCTCAATCGCGAGGATACTGGCTTGGTAGTCGCATACTTCCAAGTCACTTCCTTCAGAAACGAACCAAGTATACTTCCAAGCCACGGCTTCGGAAAACAAAGAAGAATGGAACAGGCTAACAAGTGTGCCACTCTCTCTAACGGTTTCAACATAAACTGTACCGAAAATAAATACCTCACGATGTCTATCTAATTATGAACTTGCTTTACTTTCACGGAACACATTTTTGGTGATAACAAATGTAACAAAATAACATATTTACCAACACATGTTCTACGCCACTACATACTTACATTTAAATGTGTGCTGCGTCGTCGGTTCAGCCATTCTCCGCAAGGGTTTTTGAAATTGGTCCGTGCGCAAAGCATTGTGGGGATTTGAAGGACGCGAAGTCTACCCATGTGCAGCCTCGAAATTACCCCCAAACCAAGGACGTGGCCTCGGTGGAATTCCAAGTATGCTGGAGATTGGAACAGTCCTTCGGCGGCACTCGATACAGTAGCCTATCCTTGAAATATTGGCTTGGAAGCCAGTTTCCTCGCGATTGAGAAACGGCCAAAGTCTTCCTCAGTCAGTTTCTCTTTGGTCTGCAGCAGATCTTTACTCGTTTCCTCTGCTGCTTCTCATCCAGGTCGACAGTGCACTGCTCCAGCTTGGTTTGACTGTCCACGAACAGCTCGGTCACCTTCTTGATCTCTTCCTCCATGGCAGCGATCCGGTCGCTGTACTCGACTGAATGCTCCTCATGAGAGTTGATGCCAGTCATCATAGACTCATAGTTCTCTGAAGACATTATAGACTCCGTTCTTATCCCGATGATGATGATAATAATAATAATAATAACAATAATAATAATAATCTAAACGAAAATACATACAAATTATTATTTATCCGTCCGTTTTCATCAGATATTATTTTTTTCTTTTAATTATTGACTTTCGTCTCGACAATCCAGGTTCCGGTCCAATAAATCCTCAGCGTATGACTAGAAGATCTTTTGATTGCACCAGTATAGGTCCACACAGAGCCCTATACGGCGCTGGGTCCACAGTGGTTGTTATGATATAGCCTAGGTTGGTCAAACTCACATGGTGTATCCATAGGGTGTATCCTACCATAACTTTTTTTTAAGGAGATGCTAGAACCATGCTGTCACTGTAACTGGCCAGTAGATGGCCTCTGGTTACCATAAATACTGATAGGAAAACTCTCTCAATCATGTTATGTTATAGGAGCAACATCAACATTACAAAAAAAAATCACATTTAGATAAGATGATCATGATGTCTGATCAGACATTTAATATGTGTTGCTATTACCTTTAGTTATGCACCTTTAGGGAACTGCAATTTATGTTTCTAGATATACTAAGTAAATTAACAATAATAAAGCCGATGTGATTACACACAAGTACTATCCAGGGAATTTGCTCAACTGTTAAGGGTTATGTTACGACAAAAACTAAGCTCACCTTTGGCAGGATAGTAGTGTAATGTAATAGGCTGGCAATAAATGCTTACTTTTTTATTCACACTAGGGAATGTCAGATCATTGAAAAATAGTAAAAATATACTGTGTAAAACACCCCATCATGAGTAAAAGTCCTACGTGCAAACATCTACTCATGCAAAAGCATAAGTATAGCATCAAAATGTCCTTTCAATGCCAAACAAAAATATATTATGTTTTGTGATTCTGAATCTGAGAAGTAACCTAGTAAAACTTGAGTTACCGAATAAGTGCGATAAGTGCAATACTTCCCTCTGAAATGTGGTCAAGTAAAACTATAAAATGGCAGACAATTGAATTACACAGTAACCTAAAAGCTACAATATGTTTTCATTAATATAAAATTTAAATATGAATTGGGCTGCCACTTAATGGTAAAATAGGAGGTCCTTCACAGTAGCTGGTTCTTGTAAGGATGCCTATACATTTCTAAACTGAAATTGCAAGTGAAATATATATATTCCTATTTGAAACCGAAATGTTTTGTATTAAAATGATAAACATTTACCAATGCCACAATGATAACAAAAAACGTCTATTATATTCTGGCATGAAAGGTAAACAAATGGTGGGGTTGTATTCAAGTCTTCATTTGTTATTAAGATAACTGTATTAAAATGCAGCCTAACAGCTGAATGCCCTTATAATAATCCATATTAATACATCTTGAGGTTTGTTTTATATGTTTATAAAGATGTATCAGACATTCTAGGCTTAACAAAGACAGAATATTTTAATTGTGTAGTAACTATTATTATTCTGTAATAAATTATTGGTACATAGAGTGATAAGGGGACAGTTCATTATGTTATACTGTCCAACTCCCCACCGTTGTGAACGTCGTATTGTTTCATTATAACAGGGGGAGTTGGACAATATAACGGAATGCTCCTCCACCCCTTCCCCTTCCCACCCAGATCAATGCGATGCAATGCCTCGTGGGTAGTGAAGTCTTCCCAACACAAAGAGGAGCTGTGTTAGCAACGCCCACAGAAGAGCTGCAGCTTCCACCGAGAACTACCGGTACCAGGGTGCCCAGCAAGGGATGGTTTCCGGTAAGTGCGCAAAATGTTTGGACCGGGTACTGGATGAGGGGGAAAGTGTGAGGTGTGGAAATGACCGGGCTGCTATTTTTACATTGGCTCTAACTAATTTCAGAGGAGGAGGCGGAGGAGGGTAAGTCAACAGAGAGAGGGTATGTGATTGCTGGTGTCATGTGGGAGCAAGTATGCCACACTGACTGAGTTTGGAGGGAAGATTTCTCGTCAGACAATAACCTAAGTTTCGATGCAACTTGGGCGACACAAAACAAGCCGGCATCGCGAGTAAATTGCACGTTTACAGTGCAGTGTTGCCTGTAAATATCTTGGTGATCTGCAAAGTCTGTGTGCCTTAGCATCAATGCTTTTGTGCTCCATTTTCGCTGAAATCACTGCTCCTGTTTCACCTCCTGAAACTCCATTTTCGACTGATCTGTGTGCACACAGGCGTCCATGCACAACAAAGGATGTGTGTTATCTCCAGGATGTAGATGGTGTGTGTCGTTGTTTGTTGTCGGATCTCTCCGTCAGTGGGATGCATCTTAAAGGTCTGTATGACGGGTTTTTTCCCCCGTTATAACAGTGCGTCATGTTGTGGGAAATTCATTTGCAGGCCTCTGGGAACGCTTTTCCTCTGCATGTGTAATTTTGCCTGCAGCCATCAGTAAGGAGATGCTGCTAGAATCGGAAAACTGACCGGCTGCCAAATCAAAGCACTTTGAGTTGCAGCTTTATTTAAAGGTGCAGAATTACTCGAGAAATCCCGTTGCTTTCAAGTAGCCTAATAACTAATTTATAACGTTGACAAGTGACAACATGTTATAACTAGGCTACACTTCGTGATGTGTGTATGCAAAAGAGAAGTGACAAATCATTAAAAAAATGGTCAATCCCTGCGTAACGAATCCCACCTCACATGTCCAGTTTTTAAATTGTGTTTCCTATAAAATGTTGCAAAATGAAAAAAACATTTTATTTTATTTTGAAAAGCGTGACCGGATGTTGCTGTGCACGCTGCGGCTGTTTTGACCCGCTCCCCTCTCACTCACTCCTCAGCATCTTGAGTCCACTGGCGCGAGATGTAGATGTAGAAAGCCTTCACACATACTCCGTGTTCCTTCTGCCAGGACTAACAGCGCTTTAATTTGATGCTTTTCACGCCATAGACCGCGTCCACCTCTCAGGTAATTCAACACCTTGCCTCAGGAAATGCAGCAGTGAAGTTGTTGTGGGTTTAATCTCGGCGATACAATTAGAAATCAGCACTCCATTTAAATCTAATTAGGACCGCTCGGGCAAAGATGGAAGACGTGATACACTCGTCTTCTTTACAGATAATATGTGCACTTGCATGATCTGATATAATAAATAGTAATTCTGGAGATGGTAGCCTTGCAAAGATTTACATTTTTAAGTCATGCGTTGTATTATTGATTGGATTTCCTCAAGGACATTGTAAGATAATGGATGCCCTAAGGAACATTCAGTAATTTATTCATATATTGACAACCTAGGCTGACACACTTTTTTTCCTGAACACCTATTGATAGTTGCTTTAGTTTATCTGTTCCTAACATGCATAAAGTGTGCATGTGGCTATAATAATTGTTTGGCTGTCTTATTATTATAATTATTTTCCAATGATGTCCAATGATACATTTGTCTCATGTCCCATGTTAACCCATGGCTAAAAGTCTCGTCAGATGCCTCCTCTCCCTCTGCATCTCTTCTCAGTACACTCCGGATTCATCTGGCCATGGCGTAATAGCTCCTGAAGTTAATTTTCTCTTCTGAGAAAGAATTGCTGCCCCATGGCTTGTGTTGCAGCTCTTTCCACTTCCTATTTGAAGCCCCCCCCCCCTCCCCTCTTTAATGGGCCATTAAGAGTCAACCACCGATGGTTAAACTGTCAGCTGGGCTTGATTGATTCGGTTAGACCACAGATGAGACTGTTCTGAGATTCCACCGGAGCTCTCAGCTGAATGTCTGTGCTCCACCCCCCCACCCTGCAGAGAGCAGCAAGCCTGGCTTTAAGGTGGAGAAACTGAGTGTAAAGTGAGCGAACATATACCATGTAAACACTTGTTGTGTGTGTGTGATCCATAACCTTCATCATGGTGAAAAGTCATCCCTGTAATGTAAACTTCACACAGGTGTAGGGACTCTGAAAAGAAAAGTTTAGCAAAGGCAAGGAGCATTTTGTACTTGTTAAAAAAAGACAGGATAAAAGTGGGCCATCAGTCCCTGTGGTGGTGAATGATACTTTTCTGGGGCAGGCTTGGTGGTGACGCTCACCCGGCCCGGATTGGGAACACACTCCCTTGTCCATCCATTTCGGAGAGGGGTGCTGAAACTGTGTTGCTCGGATACACGCTGTAGAAAGGTCCAAGCAGAGAGACTGCAGGTTGGATTTTGCTTTCGTAACAGCATCCACTTTTTTCTCAACTACACATCTATCATTGATACCTCTCAGGATCAGGCCTGTAAGTACGCTTTGGCTCATACCTGACTCGAGACATACTGCTGTTAACTCATATTCACCTTCTTTGTGAGAACGTCACTTTTTGGGAAGTCTGTTTTCTTTTAGGTCTGTGTTAATGATTTCCCTCAAAGGACTTGTCGGATTTTTGTGCCCAAAACCGAGCCCTGCAGTGGGAAGCACACTGCTATTTAAAGATGGCATAACCCAGCCAGCCAGCTGCTGCCGTTTCCGCTCCCATCGTAATTGAATCAACGCTAGAAGAGTGCTCCAGTGAGGGTGTGTGCGCCCCACAGAACATTATACGGTCGGGACATCTCGAGGGTTTGAAACGGCTACTTTCACATACCTGATTGGCGGCTTCTATCCTAGTGAGTGTGGGTTTGTGGTAGCTGGGAACAGGACAAATTCCCAGTTGGTATCCTCCATGAAAAGGATGTGGGTTTGTAATAAGGTCTCCTGATTGTATAGAGTTGCAGTCAAGATTAAAGTATGAGTGGTGATGATGGACGAGGGGGAAATCACTTTTTGACTTACGTTTCAATTGGGTGTTTTTGTTCGTACTGTCTTCTTCGATTTTATTGCCCAAGACTTTGATGTGACTTGCGGCGGCTGTCAAAGGCTCCCAAGAAGTGTTCTTTCATGACAGTGCAGACACTGAGGTTCCTGCATAGTTTGGACGAACTCATCACCTTTCATATTGATCTGTGTTTGGCAGGGAGAGGGTTAACGACTCAGAAGGGAAGTAGGCCATCAACATCCCTTTTTTATGGGCACATTCTGGGCCTGTGACAGAAACAGCAAGTGAAACAGAGCAATATTTAATTGTGGAATATATCTGCTTAAGCCAATTCTTTTTGGGGGGATATTCTGTGGGGTAGCTAACGTGCAGCGATGCATGCGAGTGTTTATGCATACATAACACCTGGGGCTGTGGCTGAAATGGTGGAAAATTCTCAGTTTTTGCAGCTCTACCCCCCCAGTGCTTCAAATCCGCTCGTACTTTCAGACACCAAAGATATTTTCCCTTTCCCTGGATAGAGCGAAATGCTCACAACTCGGCTCGATTATTTTGAGTCATCCGGCCAATGCATCTCCAACCAACCATGGACACTATATTCTCCTCTTGGGGTTTATCCTCCGGTCTGATTGGACAGCTGTACTGCGAACACTACGATACTTTAAAGACCATTTATGTGGTTGTAGGCCGGCCTGTTTGGCGTATGTATGTCGTTACGCAGGCTTCTTCTTTTCATGGGGAAGCTTTGACCCTGTCAGTAAATTGACTTGGAAGAGGAACACGAAAGAATACGGGAAAACAGAAATGCAAATGATGGGTAAAGGAAATGGTTTCTGAGTTTCTACACAGCTACACATGTGTGGTGCTCTACTTCATCATCATGAATAACATGATCATTGATTAAATGAATAGTCTTGTGAAAAGGCCTCCTGTGGCCTGAACCTTTGCTCCTATATTTCTATTTGTTGAAAATATTGTTTGCCCACCAGTCAAGTAGGCTCCAATTTGGTTATATCAGTAATTCAGAGATAAAGCAGATGTGTAGGTCCATTGTACCGCCAGAAGAATTGCCTACATGCAAATTCATCAGTTTTGTTGAGAGAAGAACTGAAGGAATGCGTGGTCTCATTTAGGGTTGGACTTTGGGTCATATGTATCTTTTGTTTTTCGGGTTTGTCATGCTAGGCAAATATCTGTGATTTATTTATTCTAGATTTCCTCTAAAAGATGTGGATTGTGTAGTATAGCAGCTATTTTATTGCAAATAAAAGTCAACCGGCAGTGCAGTGTGTTCTGATGCTACGAAGTCTAAGGTTGCAGCTAGTGATTATTTTTTACATTGAAACCCTTTAAATAGTCCCAAGTGCAAATGAGAATTCCATAGAGCCCAAGGTGATGCCTCAGAATAGCTCGTATCAAAGTTATAATGATGTAAAACACAGAAAGGCAGCAGATCCTCATTTAGGAATCCTGAACCAAAAACAATTTAATTAACAAAATGGTTGCAGTCTAATAGGCCAGTCCTTACAACTCTAGTTTTAGCACAGCATTATGGAACATTCCCTTCCTTCTGTCTTTGACCTGACAAGAGCTGATATTTCCATTTTCAACAAATGGGCAACAGGTCCAGAATTAGCAGGAAAGTAAAGTCTGCTAATTTTAGCTAAGTTTCTTTTATGAGAATGGAGATTTGTTTTCGTTTCAGTCAAAGAGATGTAGCGTACTGTATGTTGAAAACTTCAGTCGGCTGTTTGAAGTTGATTGGCAGGAAAATAATTGCCAAACTTCTTTGAGAACAGATCAATTATTATAATAATTTGTCATGCAGAAAATGGAAGAGATGCAGTAACCAAACTTTTAAATATTGATACACAAAACAAAACATTCCTAGACATCACTTTGGGTTTACTTAACTGTGATGGACATTTTTCAATATTTTATAGACTAAACAAGTCGCTACGAAAGTAATCTCCATCCCTTGGTTGTAGCCCTCTTCTTAACTCTTCTCTCTCTTCTCTCTGGTGTTATCAACTGGTTCTACCCTCTGAGTCAAATCACAGTTGACTCTGTTTCCCCCCCGCTCTGCTGCTCTCTGCCCCGGGGCTCCATCAATATGCCCATGCATTTCTTTTATATTGAATAAACCCTATTTGATATTTATTTGCCAGCTCAGTCAATAACTAGAATAATCCACAGCAACGTGTTTTTTGCCATACATAAAATGCCCACTTCAGGTACTTAAAACCGTTATTACTTTGTGGTTGCGAAGTGGTGCACTCGGCCAACATAAGTGTTTAATTCCACTGTTGGAGTGTTTTTCGATGACAGCGTTTTGACTTTTCCACCTGGGAATAATTTGAACAATGCCCAGATGGAAACCAAAAGTCTGTGTGAATGCCAGGAAGCTGGTCAGAGACCTAACACTGACGACTGTGTGATGTAATGGATGGAGATTCACACTACTTCAGTCATCCAGTTTGACAACCACAGTAGCATCATTGTCTTTTTTTAGACAACCAGTCTACTTTTATCCAACTTCAAGATCTACCTAACTTATTTAAGTCACTTTTTAACATGTCAAGTTTAAATATTATGTCTCTTTTTAAGAAAATGTGTTGTTTTCTCTTATCCTAGTACCGACTCCATACACCATACAAGGTAATGTGGAAGGTTTGCCTTTCCCGTGTAACGCTTTAAGATCTATTTACACTTTTCTATCCTGCTCTATCCACATGAGATTTCAAATGATTGTCACACTTTGTCACGTGTAAATTGTGTCTTACTTTCAGATTTATAAGCTGGTATTCTTTTTGCGATGATACAGGCATCTTCACTCCCTATGCTTTTTGTTAATCACAACTATAATCTTATTGTGTTTGTTTTTCTTTTATCAGAGGGGTTAGGATGGGTGAAGCTGCCATCTTAAGCCTGATGGACACCTGAACAAAAACTGCTCTACTGCTGCTGAGGACCTCCACCACCCCCCACCCATGACTTTCTATAATGTATGTCTATACTTTTTTATTTTTTATTCATAAATGCACTATTAATGATGCTAAGGATATTTATAGTCCAAATTCTGTAGAAGGATACATTTATGCAGCTATTAAGTTGAATGATTGCTATTTAAAGCTCGATGATGTTTTCTAAGTTGTGATGAAAACATATAACAATCTTTAGATGCAACATTTTACTATCTACAATTTTATATAATATACTTACATTATATATGTTAAACATATTTAATTGTATCAGACTGCCAGCTATGCTAAGACTTTTAAAAAAATGTTATGAGCTGATAATCTATTAAAAACATTTATATATATATTGAATTATTGATATGTATGATATGATTGTATTTAATATGCGATTTGTTCAGCTAAATTGAAGTAACTAAACATGGTTTGATTTTGTATTTGTCTTGAAAGTGGTCAGGGATTTATTTTTCCCACATCAGTTTAAATGAGATGCTTCAGATAATGTTATACTAAAAAGATTAATTATGGCTTTTAAGGAATGTTAATGATATGATTGAAGACTTATGGATCCAAGCACGCTGTGTCGATGAAGATAAAACGGTTAATAGTAAAAAAACTGATTTACCATTACACGGTTTTAACTTGTTTAACTCGAGTGTCTCAGCTTACATCTCGATCTGATCCTGACTCTCCAACTGTTGTTTTTCAGGAACCGTTGATTGGTGTGCCTCAAACTCTGTAATGGAAAATCGTGGTGAGTACCAAGTTTCTCGCTGTGGCTTGTTAAGTGCAGTGTTAATGCTGTGGGGAGATCTGTAGATCCACTCATCTCTCTGTACATCCTATGTGTTTATGGGGTCTGTCTGCTCTGTTCACTTTTTATGAGCCACTCAGGACTCCAGCCGTACATCTTCTCCATCTCAGGGCCTAAGATTTGCGCCCTCCCAAAGTTTGTCTTTTCAAGGGTTTGCTGTGGTTAGCATAGGTCTGTATGTTATGTGTGTTGCATAGGAGAGGGTTCGGTACATTTCTATGAGGTTTGTATTTGACTTGGAGAATATGCGTTGTCTAACATGCTCTGAAAAGAAAAAAGGAAGTGTTGACCTTGATTTATGAGCACTGATTGCCTTTGGTCCACCATCACCTGTAGCTCTTCAGTTAACACACAATATCTTATTTATGTTCCTTTTTTTTTTAAAGTTTCAAATTTACTGAAAATCTGCGAGTGGTATTCATGATTTCATCTAGCTCTTGACAAGAAAGTGTACTTTCCATAATGTGGATGAACAGCATATAACATTAAGAAATAGCTTCCTGTTCACACGTGTTGTATCCCAGTCTTTTTTAACTTGCTTATAAAAGGCAATGTCCAGTGTTTCCCCTGTATACAAATAACGGCGGCGCAGCTAGGGGGCGCCAGCGAGAGAGAGAGAGAGAGAGAGAGAGAGAGAGCGAGAGAGAGAGAGAGAGAGAGAGCGAGAGAGAGAGAGAGAGAGAGAGAGAGAGAGAGAGAGAGAGAGAGAACGAACCGTTGTTATTAGAATCTGGTGCTAGCTGTGCTAACGGACATAAGAAGTAGATGTTTCTACAACCAGGGTGGAGGAGAGCTCTCCTGTCAGACTGAGAGGCTCAGTGAGGTAATGGACTCTGAGTGTTTAGATAGTTCACTTTAGTCTAAGTTATCTCAGTGGGTCTCAAACGTTTTGACCACAAATTATGTAAACACATATTTCCAAGGCACTCCTTTATAATTATTAGGATAAATAAAAAAACCGGTTTGAAATCATTCCAATGTATACTATAGGACAGTTAACCAAAAATATCGTTTAAAGTTGGAGGGATACAAAAATAGGTATATATATAAATAAATAAATGTTAAGATAAAATAAGATATGAATGAACAACAAAAATAAAATAAGTTACATTTATTTGTTATTGGCTGTGGTAGGTTATTGGTTATGTTCATATACTTATTTGATTATTAAAATGTAAACCGATCTTTTTCATATGGGCGTTTTAGAGTTGTGCCCCCTAGATCAGGTCTCTAGTAATTGTGTGCTCAAAGTGCACCAGATTGACGCATTTTACTTTAAAATCTTCCCGGGGGAGAAATCTTCCCGAACCCCCTAGAGGATGTGACGTCCGCCCCCCAATTCAAACATGTTCATACAATACTGAATACATTTGAAGCTATTTTGACGTATATCACCTATGTCAATACATTTCTGTTTTTAAGGTGTATTTGTCTTTAGTAGAGATTTTTCCTTTATTCTTTATATATAAAATTTCACCTAAAATCTCGCCTAGGGCAGCAAATTGGCTAGAACCGGCCCTGGTACTAGGCCTCAAGAGCCTTTCTTGTGCTGACACATAGAAAGAAATTGGCGGGGCGCACTTCGCACGTGCACACACTAAAAAATTCCACGTGCCCCGCGCTCACATTATGCTAGGCCCACGTGCCTTAGCACCGCTGCTATGACTCCATCCTAGGGGAAACACTGATGTCCATGCAGATAAGCTGTTGAAACCACGTCCTCATGGGAAAAATAAGAAGCATATGTTAAGACGTTAAAAAGAACCCTCTTCTATCATGAGTGAGACCTGCAACAGTGACACAGCTTCAGAGTGCTATCCATAGGTTCCACACCCTCCCCATGGTGGACAGGGGGGTGTGTGTGTGTGTGTGTGTGTGTGTGTGTGTGTGTGTGTGTGTGTGTGTGTGTGTGTGTGTGTGTGTGTGTGTGTGTGTGTGTGTGTGTGTGTGTGTGTGTGTGTGTGTGTGTGTGTGTGTGTGTGTGTGTGTTTACCTGCTCAGTCTGAGCGCCTGCTGAAGTGGCCTGGCCCAGTCTGTTATCCAGGTCAGGCCAACAGGTTCTGGGCTCATGCGGATTGGCTCCGCTCTTTCTGGAAGCTGGCCCGGTGTGGAGGCTGTATTTGGGGCACAGGGAGAGAAAAAGGAACGCAGCCGAACATACTCGCTCTCCATCTTTAGACTGGCTCGAAATGAAGCCAATCACTCAGGAAACTCAGATCTATCTAGGCATAATGACACTGGATTCCTCTGAGGAGCAGTCAGACAAGCTTTTCTGAATACACAGAAATCTCAAAAGGAATCAAAGCAGTACTTCAGGGGTCCATTCTGTGCTCTCACTCTTCTTGTTCTTTAGAGAAGGCTGTCTCTTTCTAATTTCTGCTCACTATTCTAGCCCCAGCTCTCCTTGGCAAACATGTTTCAAAGTCTTGCTAATGACTGCAAAACTGTGATAAGAGACTTGGAGATGTGCATAAAATGCTCTCTGGAGGCATTAAGAGAGGTGAGCGGCATGATAAACACCCTCTGTTAGTTATGAAGAGCCCGTAGTAGTAGCTTAATATAAGCGTGCATGCTGGATGTAGAAACCACGGCGTCTTCCTGTTCGTCAGAGTGACTTGTGATCCTTCGTTCCTGCTATTAACGAGCTCAGTGCCATAGTGGCTGCTGGGATTCAAGTCTGTTGTTGAAATGTTGAGAGGGAGCAGCATCTCAGACACCTTTGACCTTTAAACAGCTCCCGCTAAAAGTCTCAGATTTTAAGTGACCTTTCTCTTGATTCAGGGCTGTGATTGAAATTGCCCCATTTTTCTTCAGCTCCATGCTTCACATCGAGACTGAATTGAGGATTTTTTTAGGATGGATGGATGCATTACTAATGTGTGAATGGCTTTTACAGACCCTCACTTTTGTTCTCTTTGTCATCTCAGTGCTAAGAAGGCAAGAAAAATAAGAAAATACTGACGCCAGTGTGCGGTAAATAATAGTTTTTCAGGGCACATAATGTGTGTTTTGATTTAAACTCTAGTTTTTTCATCAGTGTTAAAAATCCTTGCTCTCTGGAGACTCGTTGCACCACAATGGACATGCATTATTGTATACAAACATTGCACCACATACCACAGCACACACATTAAATTGAAAACATAACATGCTTTCTCTCAGGAATGGCAGGCATCTTTCAATGAATGCTGACCTGTGAAACGAGCCAAGGAGGGAGGGTCAGTGAGCGAGGGGGAGAGGGAGTCCAACTCCTGGAGGGAGGGAAGGTCTTAAGGAGATTGCGGGAGGGAAGACAAGGGGGAGGACTGAACTGAAAGGCGTAGAGGACAAATAGTCGAGAGTAACCCAGAGAAGAAGAACATACTTGTAGAGGAGACCTGGGGAGTTTGTGAAGGAGTTAGGCAGGTGCAGCTGTCCAGTGTAGCGTGTTAGTCCCTGGGTGCAGGACAGGTAGAGGCCCCTCTGGGGCTGGATCATGGGACAGAGCCTTCGAGTGGAGAACCCAGCTCAGGACCCACAACAACACAACAATGGTGGTGAGTTTACTGACTCACTCATGCACTCAACTACTTTTCGCAGTTGCGTAGCAGTTACATGCATGGTTTGAAAGGAGTTGTGTGCTTTTTCAATGAGTTAAAGCAAAGAGGAGAGATAAGCGGTGGGGATTATGTAATCAAATTTGCCCCCACCTTCACCAACCACTAGGAATGTTAAACCATAGGGATCACGTGGATGAATCTCAGCTGTGTTTTTACACTTGTGTGTTGCGCACTCGTTACAGTGAACTAGAGATTGTATTTTATCAGTAAGATTAAATATTAATAAATACATTTAATTTATTTATGGATTTGTGTAAATAGAGCTTGTGGCTGACTTTAAGATTTTGCATAACTTTGGATTCATTCCTATTTTTTCTTTTCAATTAGTACAGTTTTTAATATTACAAAGTGTGTAGACCCGAAGCCCACACAAATCTTTCATTATAGATCTTGACCTTGGGTTTGACAAAGTAGAAAGTGGTGATTTAATATGACAGATTAAACTATTGTCTTACATTTCTTTCCCTCACACCTCAAAGGCTATTCTTTTGACCTGCTCCTACTCAGCTATTTTAAATGGTTGAATGATTTTAGTCTAAAAAAGATTCCAGCCCAGTGATCACAGCCCCTTTGTGTGGTGTCAATTAAACAGATTGCAATTCATAATCTGGTTTGGCAAGAGTAAGGCTTATTATGAAGTTGGAGGTATTTCCCAACCCTGTGCTTCTAATGTGAGTGATCAGGAAGGCTTGGCCAGCAGCTTTGGCTGAAGGCTGGCTCCTTTATAACAACAGTCTCCTTAACCACATGCTCACCTGACCAGGCCCGACATGACTCATCGAATCATGAGGTTAGAGTGAACTCTGGGAGATGTCTGAGTGGTAGGTGTGGCTTCAGGATGGGGGTGCGTCAGAGGGACACACACACACAGTGTCACACACCCCCATGCTTCCTGACCGGTATGCCTTATCTTGGCAGAGCTGCTGATTACAGAGCAGGACCACTAAAACCCAGATTGTTGGATGTAATATGTTCACGATATTGAGATGTTCAAAAATATTATTTGTATTTACTTTGAAGCAGCACTGTGTTTATGAGCAGTTTAGTTGGTTTTGTCATTGAGTTTGAGGGGAAATAGGTTGTCTTTGTTCTCGGTCACAGAGTCAGGGTGGAGTGCCATTTCCTCCCTGTGTTTCCAGGCTGTCTCCCCCCCACCCCCCTTTTCCCATAACTCCTGTACTCGTTCTCCCTTTTTTTGGCTCTTTTTGACCCTTTCCTCCCACTCCCATACACAGCTGTAGTGCCACCAGACCACTTCTCACTACAGCTGAAACAATGACATGTAAGGAAGAGTTTTCTCTCTCTGTATCTGTGAGGAATAATTTCGAGTGGATCCACAGCTGTCTTGGGTGTGATAATTGAATCGGACGTACTGCACTTTTTTACTTTTTTCTCTTTGTGTTGGTGGATTGACACTCTATAATCGGACGTCCATGTTTAATGTACAAACCTAAGAACATGGTCGTTCATCTTCGTCAAATAGATGGCTGCTGCATGTGCTGAGTTCTCTGTAATCGTGGTCTCTGCAGCGCCCCGTGGAGTGTGCAGCTCTTATCTTGCTTCACTGGCTTCAGCTGAGCCACTGTGTCAGAGGCTCCTGTGACGGGGCAGTCTGCTGTGTGAGAACCTCAGTTCTGGATCACAGGCGGCCTTAAGCAATGCTTAATCTGGATGTTATGGCAGCTGGTCTGAATTCTCAGATTTCTATCTCGCCAAGATAAGCTGGATTTCCTTCCATGGTGTGGACATATCTATTGAACCGGGAGCCTCCCCGCTGTGGTTTCGAACAGCTCTCTGGAACTTGTCCGTCTTGTATTTTCTGTTGGGACATATATAGGACAGCTGATTTTCATGCTTCCTCATGGCATGCTGTTTAAAGTCCCTCCACCATGGAAGCTGGACACCTAACACCCCTCTTCCAGGTAGACTAGTATCTTTTATTTTTTGGGCTTGTCAAAAAAGTATCTCCAGGACATTACAACAAAGCCTCATGTTTAAATTGGTCCATCAATTCAAACGGTTTATATTTTAATCGGTTTTTTCGTTTATACAAATTAGGGCTGAACGATATACCGTGTCATGGCGATAACCGCGATATGCGCATGCACGATATTCCCATCGCAGGGACGTGCGATTTTTATTTATTTATTTTTTAGGGCGTTCGATATTAAGTAGGTAAATTACTCAAACATGTCATATTACAATTATTTTGCTGCTTGCTACAAAAGGAAAACTTGCTCTCATGTCAGGGGTACTTAAGTGGAGTGACATGCAGGCTCTGAGTCTGCATGCACAGCAAACAACTATTTAAGATGCCTTTGCCGGTGTTACACCATAGAGAAAGGTTCAAAACGGCATAAAGGAGCTGGTGTATAGCTGTTCTTACTTTTATTTTTATAATGTTGTTTAAAAGATGTCCACTACTTTGCTGCTATTTGCACAAAAAAGGTTTTAATTGTGGAATAAAAAGTTAAATTACCTATTTGGTCACGTATGTTAATTCCCTAATGTGATAATGAAGCTTCCTATAGTTTAATATAATACGTTTAATCTCTTGGATCCCTTCTAGACACCACTCTTCTTCATTCACAGATGAACCCCCTTATTTGAGAGTAAGCAACCTGCATTATCATGACATGTTAGATCATGACTTAAGGTATGATGAGTCAACCAGTTAAGATCCATACGTCCGTGACTAAAATCCTTCATCCGGTTAAATATAGTTAAAAAAAACGCAATATGTATCGCAAAAAGAATATCGCAATGTCAGTTTTTTTCAATATCGTGCAGCCCTAATACAGATGTCCTACTTTTAAACACTGTAAGCATTCGGTTCAAATGTTACCCCGCCAGCAGCATTGAGGTAGCCTTGTGCAGCAGCGGTTAAAGACTCTGTCCTTCAGCTGCAAAAATGGGTTTGAATCCTGTGTCAGCAACTGTCCACAATGCTAAAATGTCCCTTAGCAAGATACTGAAACCCTGCCAGCTTCAGGAAAGCTTGTCTGTAGCTAACAACGCCGCGCCTGCTGTGTGTTTCAAATGCAGTTTCTTTCCAGAAATGATATTATTGATGTTTCTACATTCTTTATTAGAGGGCTAATAATGCCACATAGGTATTGTAGGTGTTATTTGAGAGCACAGCGCTGTGGGAATCAGACATCCAGGAGGGGACATCCTGTGTGTGCCTGAGACTGGATGTTTTAAATTAGACCCCATTCTCTCTCCACTGGTAAATATTATGTCTGCTGAGTGCAGCAGCTGCAGCCTTGGAAGAGCTAACGTGTTAAACTCTCTGTGAGCTCAGCACCCTGTCAGTGTGCCTGTCAATCACAATATGTAACCACGACGGCACAATGCCATTAAATGGAGTATCCTAAGCCTTAATGGCATTTCCTAATCAGCGTTCTTCTTCACGTTACTCTTCTTGACAGCGAGCTGCATGCGTAGATCATGGCTGCTACTACATTCTGCTACTGTACGGCTTCCATGTGTGAGTCTCTCTCCACTACAGAGGCACTGAGGGCTGAAAGGCTGATAAGGCACTAGTCTCAGTTCAGCCAAGGAATGCGAGCACTTGACAGTGAGAGATCTTGGCTGAACGCCAGCGTCAGACCTCTCCCGTTAACTGTGGATATGTGGAGGAGTCTATGAGCTCTCAGCATCACCCTGCCAAAGCACACGCAGTCCCCGAGAACTGACAGCTAAAGATAATAACAGCCATTATGAGCACGGCAGGAGATGAGCTCAATTCCTCTCAGAGTATTGTGACTGCTGCTGGATCTTTACTCTTATTTTCCACATATTTTCCTGCATCTTGTTTTAGGGTACAACAAATGTGGTTACACAAGTTAGACTTAGGGCCGCCCTATGTCTCACCTGGTAAAGCTGCCTGCCCATCGGTGTGTCATCCCCTCTGTCTCTTCAATAAAGGCCCTGGTGGCCCACAAATATATGAAAAAACGTATAAAAACACTTCTATATATGCTTTTCTTTCAGATGATGAAACTGAGCAGCACCACAGCACTATGGTGGGAGAGACGGACAGCACGGGGGACACCACCCCTCCCCCAAAGCGTAAGGGAAAGTTCTCCACCCTGGGCAAGATCTTCAAGCCGTGGAAGTGGCGGAAGAAGAAAAGCAGCGACAAGTTCAAGGAAACCTCCGAAGGTCTGTGGCGTCATTGTGTCCTTTATCAACGGTCGTATCAGTGACATTCAGTGTTCATCTAAATGCCTCAATGCATGTGCCGCTGCCTGAATGTTACAGGTTGCTTTGGCTCTCGTCATGTGATCAGTGCAGCTACAATAACACAATAAGCTGCTAACAAAACATCCTGTTGTGAAAGGAAATGTAAACGACATCTTTGAATTCTGGCACATGAGGCCAGATTTAAATTTGACTGATTTTACTGCATTATTTTCTCCTCAAAAAGAAAATAGGGCTGCCAGACTTCCCTCATAGATAATTCATGGTAAATGTATCAAAAAGCTAACACTTTTACCATAAAGTGTAAGAGTTTCTTTTCTTTTCTTGACATTGCACGTTCTGGGATTGGACTATACACGCATGGCAATGCTGACAGGATTTATTGTGCAGCCCTGGTGTGTAACGTAAAAACTGTTTTTTGACGGCAGAACTGGAGAGAAAGATGTCGACAAGGCGTACGCGGCAGGAGCTTATAGAACAGGGGGTGCTGAAGGAGGTCCCGGACAATGGTAAGAGTGCTTTTGTAATCCAGCTGTATCTGACATCACACCCACACAGCACGGTACACTCAGAGTTCAGTACATAATGGAAGGAACACTGACCTCCAAACCAGTAGGTGTCCAAGACATATTCAAAATAAAGGCAAATTTACTTTCACCTTGCTGTTTTTCAATGTAATATCTGTTTAAAATGGCATGCCACTCTCCAGCGCTGAGGAAAAGTGGAACGCATTGTGCCCTGCAGCAGAATTGCTTTGAGAGGGGTGTGTGCAAGCGTAATGCCGGCCCCGCTGTTGCAGAAGCCCATTTATTAAACCTACAGCTGCTCCTTCACCACACCAACAAACACACTGTCTACACACACCTTCCTGTTTTACTGCTGAACAGGGCTGTAAACTAAAAACGATTTGAATTACCAAATAATCAGTTATTTTCGTATTTGTATTACTTATTATAGTTATTATAGAATATCAGAAAATGGGTCCAATAACATTACGTCAGGGCCCAAGGTGTCCACTTTGAATAACTCGATCGTAAACCAATAGGTAGTTAATTCACAAGTAAATAAACCAGAGAGCAGTCAGAAATCCTCACATTTGAGAAGCCAGAACTAACATTTTATTTGGAATTTTTAGATGGGGAAATGACCTAAAGGAAGTTGATGTTAATCATTTTATGGATTAATCGACTTATCGTATCATACTTCTGTTTTATTATAGGCTCAAGAGGGAGAGAACACCCCAAAAATGTTCAATGACATCAAACAAAGCATTTGGCAGTTTAAACAATTTGAATAATTTAGATGAAATAAACATTTTTTGTTTTAGTTTTCTTTCCAGAATAATCATTTATAGCTGTATTTTCACAAGACATATGTTCTTCTGAACAACTTTTTTCCGAAGCAGATACAGCGAACCTGAAGCAGCACTACGTGAAGAACGGCCACACGCTGCCTGTTAGTGTGGGGGTCGGAGGAGGAGGGGGAGGAGGAGGGGGCAGGAGTCCATGCAGCCAGGGCAAACCCCCCTCAGAGTCAGACTTTAGGATGAACCCAGCCTGGCTCGCCCAGCCAGACGACCGCAAAGTCCGCTCTCCCTCGGACGGGGAGCGCCGGGGGGCTCCAGGCTCCAGGGGCACGGGACTGCATGAAGATGTGCGCAGAGGGGGGGGAACGGGGCCACGTCCACACGTAGAGGGCGAGTGGAAGCCCAACATGGTCTGGCAGGGACAGATTCAAGGGCAGATGGAGGAGGGCCGGCGCGGAGGCAGACTACACCCAGAGGACGCCCAGAAGAGGCCCGGGCTGCAGAAGGCCCCCTCGGAGGATGGACGGAGGAGTCGGCCTGCTGATGCAGACTGGAAGCCCACCCTCCCCCGACATGCGTCTGCTGAGGAGGGAAGGGCCCGCAGAGGTGAGGCATTTCCAGTATTTTTGGGTACAATTTGTTATCATGAAGTCCATCTTAAAGGTCTCCTATTGTCCAATTTGTAGGCATATATTATAGTTCTCAGATAATACAAATATATAAAAAACATGTCTATGAAGTGTTATGCTCAAAATCCCAAACAGATTACCCATTCTAGCCATACCTCATACCGCTCTATTTCAGCCCTGTTAGAGAAATGCTGATTCTTGGTCCGAAGCTTTAAAAAAAAAAGAGGGGGGAGCTTATGGCTGTTCATGCAGGAGAATTCTACCCAGATACTCAGCTAAATGCTGCCGTGATTAAATGCCATATCATGTTCAAAACCACATCAAGGATTATTTCTGAAACAGTATGGAGCTCAAATGCTTTTTCTCTTGCGGGTTTACCACAAGGTGAGTACCTTTTTTATCTCCTGCTTCTTTACACATACTCTCTCCTACAGCGTTAGCTCTGAGTGTTAGCGAATCTGGCTAATGTAAACAAAGACCATATTACTTCCGAAACATGTCGGGCAATGTGCCCACATTTCCGATATTACGTCATATCGGCAGGAAATCTGGATCAGCTCCGTTGTACCCCCGTTTTTATAGATTTGGGTACGGAGGAAAAGAGAGGGTTTTATTTTCCAACACTTTGTGAGTTCCCTGACACACCGGGGACACATATTTATGTATAAGAGACATAAAAGAAGTGCATTTTGCATGATAGGAGACCTTTAAATAATCCTCACTGTAAAGTCAAAGATAAGGTGTTCTACAATTTGACCTCTTTCACACATCCTTAATGATAGTAGGTGATTCATCAGTCCACTCACTCATACTGTCACTCTCCTGCTTATGTGCTGTCCTGCCAGATATAGACAGGCTCCTGTCGGCTCCCAGGGGCCCTGCCCCAGCTACGCTTCCTATTCAAGAACATGAGGGAATAGCTCGTCCTTTCCTCTCCTCTCCTAATTAATGTGGCACCATCACTTTACACATTATTGGCCTTTAACGCTAACACTGTCAGCCCTGTGATAATTGGGGAAGAGCCATAGCTAATTGATTTGACTAAAACACTAAACTTTGAGAAATAACAGTGCTTTTTGATCCAGTTATCATTTATCTGACACATGAGTCGCTTCTGTACCTGTGTTCAGAAGTACGTTGATAAGTTGAAGAAACCTTAATTATCCACATGTGGAACATTGGTTGCAACATAATATAACATAATGCATCATATTGAAAACGCCAATACAGAATTACTATTAGAAAAGAGAGTTATTTTTCAGATATGAAGGTGAACAGATATTTTCTCCCACTTTCCTTCATGTGTCCCTGCTTGTCTCTCTTCTCTCTCACCTTGTGTTTTCCTTTTTTCTCTCTGATGCTGCTTTTCTCTCTCCCACTCTCTTTCTATCTTTATCACATCTCCTTCTTTCTGTCCTCATTTTTCTCTCTCTCTATTCCTCTGTTCTTCATGTTCACTTCCTCTCTTCGGTATTATTTCCTCTTTGGTGATGTGATGTCACAGTGATAAAGGCTATTCTGTAAATAAATAACCCTGCACTTCAGATCTGTTGGCTTTGAGGAATGGGGTGGGAGCAGCATCAGCAGTGTGGGGGGGGGTTTTGGTGCTAATTGCAGTCGCCCACTCTGTTTATCTTCGCCGCTGATCCCTAGATAATGCAATTCTCAAACAAGTGCTATCACAGGGAGCGCTTCTGAGTGTTGAAGCAGCAAAATAATTAGCTTGTTGCTCAATCCGGAACTGAAACATGAAGAGAAATATTTCATAATGACATTGAAATGCCTACCATGATTACTGTAATAGTGTATTTACAGGTGTCTGTCAAAAATCGGTTAGAAAACTACAACTAATCAAGAACGACGCTGCCAGAGTCCTGACCAAAACAAAAAGAGTAGAACACATCACCCCAGTACTCAGGTCTCTGCACTGGCTAACAGTAGCTTACATAATTGATTTTAAAATGGTATTGTTAACTTATAAAGCATTAAATGGTTTGGGCCCCAATATATGTCTGACATGTTGCCCTGTTACGAGCCCCCCAGAGCTCTGAGATCATCGGGGGAGGGCTTAGAGACCAAACACGCCGAAGCTGCTTTTAGTTTTTATGCTCCCCACAAATGGAACAAACTTCCAGAAAACCTGAGGTCTTCACCCACGCTGAGTTCTTTTAAGTCGAGGCTAAAAACACTACTTTTTGCAGCTACTTACCCAGAAGCCTTTTAACTTGTTTTTAGTATTTACAATGTCGTTTTTAAACTATTTTGTATCTCATTAATGCATTGTTTTTATGAAACTGTTATTCCATTATGTTTATTTATTGTGTTCCTCTCTGTTCTACTGTCATGTCTTAATGATCATGTAAAGCATTTTGAATTGCCTCTGCGTCTGAAATGTGCTATATCAATAAACGTACCTTGCCTTACGATGTGGAATAGTGTGTGTACTAAAGCTGGATACAGATGTTAAAATGTTACTGCCACTTTTGTCCAAATTTCCCCAGAATACTATTGTAGTGAATGACCTATTTTTTGTTGTGTTTTCAGAGTCAGACAGCCATTTTGTCCCCGACCCCGAAGCCCTGCGGGACGCCCTGCAGAACACCCTGCGTGAACCTCTGCCACCTAAACACTCTGTCATGCCTCCAAAATGGCTGATGACCTCCGCCCCCGAACCTGGAGGCAAGGGTTCACCCCGCACCCCATCCAACCACCCCGCGGGCCAGTACTGCTCTCACTCGCCCGTGGCGCCCAAACCTGTCCGGTCCATCTCCTCTGCAGGGACGTCCACTCAGCAGTCCTCAGGTGGAACCCTGACCTCCACCTCTCATGGCACCAAGCAGCCCCCTCTGCCCCCTCCCAAGCCTGTGAACAGGGGAAACGCCCCCATGCTGGGTAAGTTCTGCTCAATTGCAGATGATGAATATCAGTAAATATCCCAGTTCTAACTAGTATTGAGTCTATTTTCTATCCTTTTCATACCCAGTTCTACCATGTACATGTGCATGCAGTCTTTCAGGTGTCCTTTGATTCATTTGCGACGTGATTGGCCCCCTACTGCAGTAGCTACAGTGGCTTGTAATGCGGTGTTGTGCCGTGAAGTTGTGTGCCGTGTATTCCATGGGAAGATAAATATATGTTATCATTCATCAGTGGTGATGGTATTTTACAAAGCGGAATTTTTGTATTCACATGATGGGAATCACATAAAGTATAATAAGAAAAAAATAATTTAAAAAAAGGCATCAAATGCAATACTCCATTAGTAGTGCTATCATTAAAGTACGTTGTATTGGTATTGTCACTTGTATCCAACGATAGCCACGCCTAGATGGAGGGTATCAACATGATCCCATGAACCAAACATCAACCGTCAAGTATACATGATAAACACTAAAGTATTTGCTCACTAAGCATGTCATTTTCCCACTGGCGAAAACATTTCTCATCCATTCATGAGCCAGTGCACAACTGATGGCAAAGAGATTATTTTAAAGAAGTTAGCTACACACACACTTCCTGTCCTGTTAATGATTGTCTGAGCAGCTTGAAGAGCTTTTCCCCTGCCAATTCGTTATTACGCCTGGACTGCTTTTAGCTGCAACTTCTCCCCAGAATTGACACTCCGAAGATAACGGACTCTAGTGGCTGTGGGAAGCTGCTCACACAGATGCGGTCACGGTGTGCTGGTTGTTGTTGTTTACTGTGGGTTTGTCTCATCTGGGATCTTGCATTAATTCCCACTTGGGCAAGGCTGTCTGCTGTGATTCATTTTTAGCTTATTATCAGCAGATCTGATGAATTGTGGTCCCTTAAGCTGACGGGCACATGTTGTCATGCCTGTAGATGAGTCTGTGTGTAGCTTTTTCTTTAGTTATAATACGCTGTTTCTCTCGTATGTCATTTTACCAGCTAGTCATGTGACCTGTCACAAAGGGAAACATGTTGCTTGTTGTCTCTTGAGGCTGTTTGGTTGTAGCTTGGAAACATGTTCAGCTTTAACAGCTTTGGACTACATAGAGCAGGCCAACAAGAAATCCAATTTAGAGAACAGAAGTCTTTATCTTAATGGAGTTGACTTAAATTCATAACTAAATAATGTTTTAAAAGTAATTGCTTAACATTTTGGAAAGCTACATCCTGGAGACACTTGGCTAAGCACAACGTGTTGTTTTACTTTTTTATGCATGCAAGAGATTAGAAATTATGTGTTAATAAAAGCTGGTAGGTCATTTGTATTAACATAGTTAAGCTAAGCTAAGGTTTTGCTTCTTATTAAACCAACATTAGACATACCTGTGGTATCGTCCTTTTGATCTTTTTTGGCAGGAACACAAACAAAACATGTTTCCCACAATATGGGGCTATTTTTCAATAGATTGATGATCATGTAGGGCCCTCCTTCAGCGCACTTTATCCATACAGCAACATATACAGTACCACCATATTGCAGCTAATGAAAGACTCCCGCTGAAGGCCTCCGTCTCCTCCCTGTTAGTCTCCGCCCTGCAGGGGGGAGAGAACGCTCAGCTCCCTCTCTACTGGTCCTGCTGGAAGCGAGAGTGCGACTACGATGTCTACCTGTCGCTGCCCGTCTACCTGTGCCGGCGGGCCGGAGGCCTGCGCTCAGGTAAAGGATGCCCTCTGGGGTCTCAGTGGCCAGGCTGCCGTGCTTGGAATGCCTCGTCCAGAGTCTGCGTTCTTCATCGTGTCGCGTCCTCTCTCGCTGCCAGCATACCCCCCTCCCCCCAAAATGCCTTTTTACCTGGCCTTGATTGCTTTTCTTTGGATGTGGTATGTAAGAGCCGCATGCACATAATGAGCTGATCATGAGTGCTGGGTGCTTTGTGTGAACCACCTTCTGTGTGAGTGAGCGATTGAATGTTGTTAATGCTTTACTCGCCTATTCGGCATGTGAATGAGGGAGAGCCTTTAGCGGGTTGAGGCCTTCAATGCGTCAAGTGAATTTTAAAGTGCTAATCCACTCAGCTCTTGCTCAACCGGGATGGGTGGATGGATATGAATGGAGGGGCTAAAGGGCTCTAACACAAGGGGTTGACTTAATTTCAAAAGGAAGATGTAATCCAGTCTACCGCATGTTTAAAGTCTGGTGCCACTGAACTCTTATTATATCTCAGTAGCACGGCTATGGCTTTTAACAATGATGTGGCTTCAAAGCTAATCTACAGCGTTTTAATAATTGTATAGCAAATATTCAACTGTGCATGCTAATGATTATAGACGTTTGTACGTCAGCTTTTTGTTTAGGAGCTTTGCACTTTCAAGATGCTCATAAACAAAACGAAGTGGCAGGTTAAGAGCATGTAGGCTGTGTGTGTATCTTCATCGTCTGTGTGACCTGGGGCACATGCTGCACACTGGTGTGTTGGGGGCAGTGCGTGCATTCATGTTGACACAGTCATGTGATCTCAAACACTGTATGTATGTGCGCAATAATGCTCAGTCAGACATGTAATCCCAGTATTTTTATTTGTTCATGTGTATTCTGTCATGTTGGGTACATCAAACATGAACAGCTGATGCATGTGCTCTCATGTGACAGCAGCAAACTGGATAGAAAAATAAGAGGCCTGCAAGCAAGTCATTCACATCTAGCGCTGTATAAAGGCCATTGAAGAATGTATTATTATTATCATAGCAATGAACACTGAGCTGGGACTGGGGGGGGAAATCTGGAGAAAACCTTTTCTAAACAGAATTTAAAAAAACATATAATCACCACATGTTCATGAGCTTCTGGTTCATGAAGAGAATTGGACGTATTCAGAGGAAAACAACATACTGATATGTATGAACAAATTTTCAAATTGCTTCTTGTAAATTAATCATCTCAGACAATATTCAAACATTTGATAATCTTAGAACGTACCCCCTTCTCCTCCTCCAGCTTCATACTTCTTTATAGTTATGTTTATTTGCCTTCAATGGCCTTGATCCGCTCTCACTCTCAGGCCTTAGCTGTAACTGTCTTGCTTTATGGCTTCATGTTTTAACTGTTTGTCTATGTGCAGGTGACTTCACCCAAGCCACTGGAGGTCCCAGTCTTGTGCCAGCCAAACCCTCTCCCCCCATGCCTCCTAAGAGGACCACCCCCGTCACTAAGCGCAACACGGAGGACCAAAACCATCCCATCATCCCCTCCCCGCTTTCTATCGAGGACCACAGCCTCTCTATGGGCTTTCAGCTGCCTCCCCCTCCTGCCTCCCCTCCCCTTCCGACACACAGACCACCTTCACCTCCCCGCCAACAGATACACTCCCACCACCTCCACCATCAGCACTCCTACCCCCACCCGCTGCCCCAGCCCATACCCATGCTGTTTGACCCACCCAGCCCCACCAATGACTCCCCTCAGCGCCCTGCTCCCGTCCCGCTGCACATCATGATCCAGCGGGCGCTGTCCAGCCCCGGCCCGGCTCAGCCGCATCCTGACGGGTCACAGCGCGCACACACGCTGCTGTTTGACACCCCTCCGGACTACCAGGCGGGGCGCCCCCTTCCCGTCAGCATCCAACCACTAAAACTGTGAGTTTCTCAGTGTCAGGGAATCATTTCCATAGATGTTTACCTTTTGCCCTCTGACGCAGATACCCCCCCTTGGGCAGCATGCTATCTCCCTTAAGGAGGGGCTGCCCTAGCATTTTGTTGTTGTTAAAAGTTTATGACCGGGCAACTCTCGGTCAGAGATAGTTATTGTTGTGGGACACCTGGAACACATCCTTCTCGGGGTGTAGATGACCCCGAGACATAAGCGACAACACATGTGATTCAGTGTCCTCAGCTGTTTAGTCTATCTATTGAAGAATGTTGATTATTACACTCTGAACTAGATAAAACCTGGAGCTACAGAAGGCTTCTTCAGAATTCCTTGTGGCATCTCAACCATGTGGTCAACTCGTGCCCCGTGACATGTCTTGTGAATTCTCCGGCCGAAGCTCCAAGTATACCGCCAGTGTTTGCCATCAAAGCTCCAGCTCTCCTCGTGTCCCTCTGAGTCCTGACTCCAATTGCTTCAGAAGTTTCCCCCACAAATGTAAATTCACTAGGTGACATGAAAAAGAGAGCAGAATAGTTCAAGGCTTCTACCTTCATGAGATCCAGCCAGGCATGAGACAATAAGCATCCTAAAGAAAACCCTTCCCTGATCATAGCAAAGTCAAGTACAACTATAAGGTTGGGATAAGACTTCTCAAGGTACAGCTAAAGTTCATTGTGTTGCAGGTTGGATACCTACATCTTGAATTGGTCAAATCAGTTAGTCATGTTTAAGTGCTTTTATTAGTAAAATACCCCAAAACAGATGCTTCATCCGTATTCTTTATGTTTAAATCTGTTATATTTTCTCTTTACATTAGATCTGAAGATGACTACTCAGATGAGGAAGAAGAAGAAGATGAGGAAGATGATGAGGAAGAGGAGGAGTATGATGGGGAAATCCCACAGCCAGAGCTAGAGCCACGGAGTCGCAGATGCTTTGTCGGAGACGCCGGTGTTTGCGTCATCCCGGGGGGAAACAGCAGCGAAGAGGAAGAGGATGAGGAAGAGGAAGGAGAGCATGGCCTGCGTCGGGAGGACAGCGACTCAGATGGCCCTGTGCTTTACAAAGATGAAGACTCAGATGAAGATGAGGAGGATGAACCCCCAATTAGTAAGCATAATGATGTTTTATGACATATAAATATTATTTACTGTTTCAAGAGCTTTGTCGTTCACACCTCACCACACCTCTTCTTGGTTCTTCCAGGCGCCCTGGCCAGCAGGGTCAAGAGGAAGGACACCCTGGCTCTGAAGCTGAGCAACCGTCCCTGCGCCCCGGAGAGGGACAGATTTGCCCAGGACAGGAGCAATAGAGAGGACCAGCCTCCAGGACAGACCGGCCTCACCTGGCAGAGCAGGGAGCAGTGGGATGCCATCCGCACACAGATCGGCTCTGCACTCACTCGGTAAAGACAGACGGCACCAAACTTGCAATTGTACCCTTAAAACTGACAATAGTGAATGTGCATTTTGTGAAGAAATCTAGAGATCATTTCTTAGATCTCTGTCCTACCTATTGCCTGAATGACAAAGTGATGAAACTGTTTAAAAATAGTCCCTTCTCTTGTTTTACTATTTCAGGCGGCTAAGCCAGAGACCCACTGCTGAGGAGCTCGAGCAAAGAAACATCCTTCAGCGTTAGTATCAAAGCTTTCTTTCCTTCTCAATTGTTTTTATCCATTACAAACATCAGTTTTGAGTGTGCTGTTCTTAAGTTTGTTGGACTTTAGTTTTGTGGGGTTTAACAATCATTACAGCTCAATTTGGACTGATGATTTGTCCATGAATGAATTGTTTATGTAAATAAGCATTTTATACATGCAGTATAAGCAACAACATCCACTTGAAAAGACTGTTTGAAATGCGTATTGAGCTTGAGATGTCTAATTTTAGAAAATATTTGTCTTTACCTTTGTAGCACATGAAGTTAGGCTTTCATGCAGAAACTAAATAAAGCTCTGTTGTCTGTTTTCCTTCCCTCTTTTTCCAGCTAGAAATCGGTCTGACAGACAAGCGGAGGTTAGAGAGATCAAACGGCGGCTGACCAGGAAGGTGAGGCGAAACCCTACAAAAGATAGACGTTCAAGAGTCAAACCATCTATAGTGCTTGATACTAAACTGACATGTGTTTTCATAGCTGAGTGAAAGACCCACAGTTGCAGAACTACAGGCAAGAAAAATCCTGCGTTTCCACGAATATGTGGAAGTCACAGATGCCAATGATTATGATCGGAGAGCGGAAAAGCCGTGGACCAAGCTGACTCCGGCTGACAAGGTCTGTTTACTGTGTCCAGCAAACACTTGATCTCTCAGCAGTGGACTGTGTTTTACATGTGATCAACATCAAAGAACAATGTTTAGCATTTTTCCTTTTGTTCACGCCAACTCCCTCTTTCCTGACATCCAGGCGGCCATCAGGAAGGAGCTCAACGACTATAAGAGCACTGAAATGGAGGTGCATGAAGAGAGCAGGATCTACACGAGGTATACCTTTTATCAGAACGATCTTGACAATTACAGTCCTTTTCGACTTCAGTCCTGGTTGACTTGGCGACAACTGTGGTTACCGTGGTAACAGCGAGTGGGCTTTAATACTACAGCAAATACTCTGTGTGCAGCTACTGTGTCAGAAGTGTAGCAGAAGAGCAAATGGTGTATCTGTCTACACAAAAACACACATATTGCTCATACTGTGAAGAGAACAGAGTCAATCTGATTCCACAGTTCACACAGGGCAAGTCGTTTTCGTCAGATGAAAGGGCAACATTAAATGGAGTTACCCTGCTAAAAGGCAGATGATTTCTGCAACTCCTTTTTCTTCTTGGACCCATACTCCCTGCCATGCTAAAAATGATTTCTGTCATGTTGTCTAGAGACCATAGACTGTATAAGGTCTCCAGACGAATGATTGATCTCGGCACTTTCCTCAGTGACAATAACATTGTGTTTCCTGTGACTATTTCACAGTAAAAGCCACTTTGTTTGTCACCAAGACACTTAATGTCCCTGAATAGTGATTTTGCATTAGCAGTAACTGGATACAGCTCTGATACAGCGTTAACACAGAAGAGTAAACAGTGGGGCAGATATAATTAGGATAATTTAAAAAAAGTCATTAATTTAAACCTGGATTGCATCCATCATGTAAATCCCTTCTGCATAGGAAGTTAAATCAAATGCAGCACAGGATTTGCAGATCCTGACGCCAACAATTAAACCTACTCAGTACAAGATCCTCCTGATGACATACAAAGCCCTCCATAACCTGGCCCCATCCTACCTGACTGACCTCCTCCACAGACACTCTCCCACTCGCTCCCTCCGCTCTGCCACTGCCAACCTCCTGTCCCTCCCCACTCGGACCAACCTCAAGTCTTGGGGCGACAGAGCCTTCTCCGTTGCTGCACCCACCCTCTGGAACTCACTACCCCAATCCATCAGAGATTCTTCCTCCCTCACAGCATTCAAAACATCACTCAAAACCCACCTGTTCAACACTGCATTCAACCACTGACCGCCCCCCTCCACCCCTATTTTCTTTTTTGTTTATCTCTTTTTGTATTTCTTAGTTTTTTCTTGTTGTCTTTTCTTAATTCTCTGTCAAAGCGTCTTTGAGTTTCATGAAAAGCGCTATAAAAGTCCCATGTATTATTATTATTATTATTATTATTATTATTATTATTATTATTATTACTCTATAGATAGATGACATAATCTAAATACATGGAATGGCTATTGCTGATCATAAAAAATAATGATCATAAACAATATTAACAACAGTGTTCAATTTCATGGAAATATTGAGTAAGTATTATAAATATAAAGGTTTGTTTCTTATGAAATCTCTTTGTTTTGTTTAGGTTTCATCGGCCTTAGCCCCCTTCTCCTCTTTGTGGATTATGAAGCACTTAAGATCTCTGCGTGGCCAGAAGCTGCTCCCTATGCAGACAGATCGCCCTTTTACATTTCCCGAATTTACTGTACAGATTATCAGGGAAAGCCTAGAACTGACTCAAAACAAGAAATGCTTCTTGCTTGCCCTCCATCGCCCTCCCACTACATTGCTTTGACTGAACTGAGGTGGTGGCGGTGGTGGTTGGGGACCAGATGCAGTATTTATCCCGGACAACAGGGGGAACCACGTGCCAATGAAAGGGGAAGTGGCGGAGGACCTACAGGGCTGACTCTGCTGTTGTGTGGTACCCCTCAGGGACTGGATCTAGTTACAACCTTTAACGCGGCCTCATTCTGTGTTGCCTTTTTCTTCTTCTTTACTGTATATGGAAAAGCTAACTCATCTTGTTAATGTAATAACACACAATAATAATAGTAATAATAACGACCATGATGATGATGATGATGATGATTATTCATAACACACAACACACAGTAATAATAGATGAGAGAGAAGCGGCTGCAGCGACGAAGACTGGGATATTCTGTTATAGGACTGGACATCTCTGGGATATTGTGTGTTTTATATAAATTGTGTACAGACTGCTATTGTTATACCTTAGAATGAAACTTGGAAAGATCTTATTACGAAATATTCTGTAATACACAAGATATTTTATATTGTAACTTTGATCACATGAGTAGTGACCGCTTTTATTTGAGCCTTTTTTTTATGTTTATTTGGCTTGCCTGTATTTATGGTTGTGATGTGAGGTGGCCATTTAAGCGTTAATATAGTACAAGGTGCCGGTCAGGAGGCTGGTTGGTGTTTTTATCTGTGCCAACTTACTCGATGCCTAAAGGACTATAGAAAACTGGTTTTCATATCACTGATTTCTGCAATTCACTGCATGAGCCAACACAGAATCCAATGCTGTTGGATCTGGATATTTTCTCTTCATTTATACTTTTTTATGAGTTTTTGTACTTCCCTTTAAAGGTCAAACATGCAATGCATTCTGTAGCTATTTTGAATAAGGTGATGCTAGTATGGTCTATACTAGAAGTGTAATGTAAGTTACTGTGCGTGTAGATCAGGGATTTATCAAAAACAAATCAGAAAATATATAAACGGTTAACAGGGAGTCATTTTGGCTGGAACATTTTGAAACTGCTGAAGTGTTTTATCTTAAGTTGTTGTCTGGCCAGTAGCTTACAGGGTTGTTCATGCTGTGTACAGGTTGAGATAGGTTTAACCGATGCTTGTGTATATCTTGTCTTCCTTTCATTTGAAAATACATTTTAAATATAAAAGTAATATAGGTTGCTATTTTTTTAAGCACAAAATATTAGTTTACGATTAAATGCTACAAGAATGGGAATATGAAAGAATACCTTTTCTGTAAATGAAGTTCCTTTTTATTTGAATGTGGAATTGTACGGACTGACAGTTTTCTTTTTGATTGTAAATAGTCACATCTGGATCTAATTAAAAACCTTACAAATCCTTGACATCTCTAGTCAATGACTGCACCTGACTCTTAAATCACAGACCTGTCTTACCTAAAGATGGGTTCATGTGGAGATTTATAGGGAAAATAAAACCTCTAAATAAGAACACGAGGCTGCAGCGACACCTGGTGCCAAGGTACAGTAATGTCTCTGTTGGGATGTATTCTAGAGATAATGCATCTTAAGAGGTCTAGACGAGGAAACTTGTAATGCATTTGATTTGTAAGATATACATCCTCATGGTTTGAAGCAGTTCTATTTTCAAAGAGTGACGGGAAAATAACAATAATTTCCTATTTTGAGTTGAAAAGATAATACAGGTAGCCTATAATTTATTGAGGTATACATTACACTACCTGACAGATCTAGGTGTTTACGTAAGATGCAACATTAGCAGCTGTATCAAACAATAGGCAAGACATTAAGGTGTGCCACTTACAGCAGACATTCTGCTGCATAATCAGTAGGCCTACTGTTTATTGATATATGTTACTGTTTTTATCTGAAACTTGAACGTAGGACTTTTGATTAATTAAATTCACAAGTTTTCTTCCACCATTGGAGTGCTACTGTCTCTTTAAGGAGGCAGGGGTTCCAGAACGTGACGTCATACGTATGGTACGTGTCTCAAGACCGGGAACCGAAGAGACTGCACGTTCACTTCAAGGCAAACTTCAGACTACTACATATTACAGGTTAGTAAAATATCAGCTCCTAAACTCCCCAACTGAAAAATACAAGCGATAACAAACACGTCGTAAGCAGTGTGTATGAGTCCATTCAATACACGTTACGTGTGTTATTGTATCTCATTCATTTTTGAATGGCATGCTAACGCCGCTTGCTAGCTAGCAAACAGCTCATTCCATCAGCTAGTAACATTTAGCTCTACTTTAATGCTAACTAACATTAAAATATGACTTCTGCATTCTACATTCCTCTTGTATAAGTAGCCAACTGTGTCACATATAGTTTAACGTTAGTCATAAAGAGAACTGAAGCACAGCCATGTAGCTAGTCTCATATCCTCGCTCTTTAACTGTTAGCAAGGACACATGGGTAAGTTTACTGCCAACGTTAGATCATGCTACTTATTTTTAAAATGCTAAATGGCTGAGCACTCTGAACAAACATATAACCTCTGGGAGTCAGTTAGAGCTCAGCGGGACTTCAGTTTGTTTTGTACTTTTTGGGGGGGGGTTTCATTTCACAACAGCATGGTAGCAGAAGCGGACGAAGCACAACTGTATGTGGAGTGAAAGTCTGACACTGTGCCAGCCATTCGAATGACTTTCTGACAGCTGTTGAACATGAACGGCTGTCAGAGAGTTGGTTAATGTTACAACCAAAATAAGGACTCACTGATTGTGTCTGTCAACTGCGTTTGTCAGTAGGCTTGTGACCTTATGGAAATACAATAATGCCTAAAATGGATATACATCATTCTGAAAGCACCTCAACATCGGTCCCCGGGAACTTAACAAAGGGGCATTCATGTATTTGCAAATGTCAATAAATACATGAATTGATACATTACTTAAGCTCTGTTTAGCTATGTAGTATTTTTGAGACGTTTTCTTTGTCTACTACCCTTTAAGTGTCAGTGTACTGTTAGCTCTAAATTACTTTAATTACACTGTATTTGGACATGACACCTACACTCACCATATGTTAGTAAGATGTTCAATTGTATTTGTAATCTTGGTGCACTTTCTGATAAAAACATTTTCATGTTGTTTTTTTCACCTTCAGCTCAGTGACTTTAACCATTGATGGGCATTTAAACATCTTACATCAAATTCCACCTATGTTTTTTTTTTTATAGTCATTAAGTGTTGCCATCATGCCTGCTAAAAAGACCCCCACCAAGAGGAAGTCTGAGGCAGTTGTTGTGGAGGAGAATGAAGGATCCAAGAAAGTGAAAGGTAAATAACTTGTGTTTTTAAAAAGAACAGCGTTGGGAAAAGGCAAACAGACAAGACTAGACAATGGAAATCTATTAAAACATGCACCATTGCATATAAACATGAACAACAATACACACCCATTTTTTAGGGAGCAAAACATGTCTCACCACACCCCCACAGATTTCAGAAGCTGACTCATGTCCTATGCCTTTTCACTTTTTTTATGCCACTGTTAAGTTTGGCCTCGTAACCCCTAGATTCCACCGGGTCCGTCTGCGGCGCGTTACAGCAGCGCCGCGGTTTTGGTCCGGCCTCCTCCGGCGTCATACCCTACCGGGCGCATTTCAGAAGCGGAGCGTCTTGCCTGCCGGCTCGCAGTTTTTGTTGATTTGGGCATATTTCCTGGACAGGCTACTTTGTACAGACAAAGTTAATAATAATTGTAATATCCCAGTTATAAACGACATGAATCAAAGATGTGTTGCTGTATTTTAGTGTCAAAAAAATGCATTCATCATCATAATTATTCTATATAATTTACACAGTGCTAATTATTCTATATATATAATTTACACAGTGCCTGTAAACCGGAGGAGAATGCTGGCGTTTCTACTCCTACCTTCCTGCCTGCCCGACATTACGTCGCGTCCAAAATAGGATTGATCCTAACTTTAGAGGAGCCCTGCGCCGAGACGCTTCTGGGAAGCTTCTGGGACGCTTCTGAGCTGTAACGCGCCGCGTGTGGTGGAATAGCACCCATTGACTAGAGTGGCCGCGATCGCCGCGGCGAGGCCGTAATGCGCCGCAAACAGACCCGGTGGAATCTAGGGGTAACACTCTTACATCAGGGTCTTGTGCTCTTGTATACTGCAAAGGATTTGTGGATGTTGCTATAGGTTGGTCTGTTGGTCAGTCAGTTGAATGGGATGGATTGATGGACTGATTTGATGAATTATGTATCAATAACCTACTCAGTAAACAGTGAATCTTTTATTGATTATACTTCAAAAATGTTGGCTCTTGGCATCTTCATGCATTTTATTCAGAGCAGACTGCAATTAATGCAGCAGAAGAATAACTCTACATTTCCAAAGGATCACTTTCATTTACCAAGGAAATATGCTGCTTGTTGCTTTTAATTGGTGCTCCACTGGGTTTTCCAGTTGCCCTTTCGTCCTGCCCTTCTCTTTGCTCACCCTAAGATGCTCCTTTGCTGTTTGTTAGAAAGATCTGATTAAGAGCATACAACTCCTCTAGAGAGGCTTCTCTGCCTGACATCTGCTTGATTCAAATGATGGATAGAGATGGGGAAGGGCTATCTTTTAAAAATAACAATAAGTCTCAGAGAGGTGTGTTGCCTTTTGTTCAAAGTGTCTCGGGTCAACCTCTGTCTTCCTAAACCACACTGGCATTTGCCATTGAAAGCGTCATCGGCCTGAGCCTAATGTTTGCGGAATGCCAACAGTTAGCTGAGTTGTTGGTTTGATTCTAATTGCGGTCAAAGTCCACATTGATTCACTGATTCTCAACCTGTTGTTGTTCTCAAGCAGCTTTGGTCAAACTGTGCCAGGGTTGCTGTTTGTATGACAAATGTTGGTCTACCAATCGGAGGTAGTGGTTTGCTCCTGTGCTCCACCTGTGAACGTGTCCTTGGGCAAGATACTGGACCCCAAATTACTCCTGTTGGCATACTCAATAGGGTAGAGTTTCTTTGTGAGTCATTTTGGATAAAAGCTACAGCAAAATAGAAAATTAACGTCATTTAAAGAGGCCCTATTATGCTGATGGGGGATTTCCCCAAAAAACAAAAGATCATGCCAGAGGGAGTTTCTCTCCCACACACTCCCTACTAGCTTGAAACACCTCCAATACACTCCTTAGTTTACTTCTTTAACATAATTACATCAATATGTAGACCCTCCAGAAAAACGCGATTCTGCGATCGCAGAATTTACCGCATAATCAGCAAAATGGCGCAGATTTTTAAAAGGCCGCATATTTATCAAAAGGCCGCATAATCCCCGCATTTTTCCACACAAAGTTGAGAAGAAAAAAAAGTTAACTCGTCTTGACTTGACGTCATCAGCTCGCACATCACAGAATGTAAACAACACTGTATAGAGCTCATTTACCAACGAACATTTCTACTAAAGACCGGGCAAAAAGTGGGGGGAAACTATTCTGCACCCCGTGCAACTGTGTGTTGGAGCATAAGAGAAAATCGACGGTGGAATCGACGGTGACGACCCACTTTGATTCATTCAAACATTCGAAAATGCTTTCTGCTGCTGCGGACAAGAAAGCCATTCAACTCACGTTCACCGAGGGATCCACCTCCAAAACCCTTTCGAGGGCTACAAGAAACAAAGTGAGTAGCCTACAAGATTGAAGCTGGTCAGATAACGAACGAGTAAATGAAAACAGAATGAGGCGGAGGTGTGTGTGTGTGTGTGTGTGTGTGTGTGTGTGTGTGTGTGTGTGTGTGTGTGTGTGTGTGTGTGTGTGTGTGTGGACACATGGGTAAAACCCCTTTTTCTATTAATTGTCCACCCCCAAGGGGTCCTTCAGAGCCCCCTTTTTGTTCTTGCGCCACCCAAGAATATTCTTCCCTTCTCCTTAAGGGTCCCTTCCCTTAACCAAAAAGTTTTGGTTTAGGACTCCTCCCCTTCTCGGAGGTCTCCCTTTCTCGAGGCTGCCCTCCAAGGTCCGTCCCAAGTGACCCCGGGTCCTTAAGAACTCCCCCCCCCAAGAAGTTAGAGAATTTCGGAATAGGGACCCAAAATTTTTTAAATTTCCCATTGGTATATTTTTTTGGCCGAAAAGGGGGGGGCGGGGGTGGTCGGGGAGGGGAAAAGGTGGTCTCCGGAGGGGGGGGGTGTCGAGGGAGGCTTTTGGAGGGGGGGGGTGTCCGGCGGGAGGTCTCGTCGTAGTTTCGGAAGAGGGACTGTACTTGTGTCGGTCCTTTCTCCGGAGGGACAGAGATTTCGGCACGCCCCGATTCAAAATCGAAGTCGAGCGGGTCGCTAAGACCTCCGGCTAAAGACAACACAACCGGTTACGACGGCAAATCCTAAATCAGAAGTCTAGAGTAGGACGACGACTACATATCCCTATCCGGAGAAGCCCGGACCCCTACGCCTAAATCTCTTCTCCCCACGACCAGTTCGCGCGCCGAGTGTGTGATGTTGTTTCTAACTTGTATAAACCCTGGCACTAGAAATTAACATTATGTGCAAAGTTTTACTACCGCTTCATTGTTGTATGACCGATGGCCAATCATTTTTGGTACTTAATTACGAAACTGTCAGACGTCTGTCTGCCCGTCGCGCTTTTTGGAAAATTTTAAGCACTAGAAGAATAATATCTGTGTACGTAAAGGGTTGTAAAACCAGATGGATGCGACCATTTTACATAATAGAGAGCTAAATGTGTGCCGGTCAGCATAACCGTGCAGACAGGCAGGACCCTCTCCGCTAGGGAAGGAGACAAACCGAGAGGGACCCTCCAAAGAGGGTAAAAAGGGAAATTGACACCCCAAAAAGAGGCCTCCCTAAAAGTGAACATGCTACACTCCCAGTCTCCACAGAAAGAGTATGACTATAAGAACGTGTTTGACACGACAACCATAACGACATTTCCAAGAAATGACATCCCATAACAAATAATATACATCGATGTCGTGAAACCGAGCTGGTTTTTAGCAAAATTTTCACACGCATATATTTATTTGCACTAAATCTAAACAACAGATTTACCTCTAGCCGATTCCGCTTGCGCCTTATATCCGTATACGAGGCCCTGGGCAGGTGTGAGGTGTTGCGGATGTGTCTGTATTTTATTTGGTCGCTGACATAAGCGGTAACTGTGTCTGTCAGTCTAAAACATGAACAAATTGAAAAAAACAGATCAATGACTTGTCTATACTCCTCGTACTCACGTTTGTCAATTGCCGACACAACCAAAAAAGACCCCGAGTAAACTTTTACAGTGCCGAGGCGGATGTGAATGATATAATGACGGGGTCGAGGATTTTGACATTACCTTCGCGTCGTAATTTCACTCCGGCCCGGATTATTCCCGGATTGGTTTGACTCGCTCCGCTCGCTACCGGACGTCACCTTTGCGGGTAATGGTGGTTCTACATTAACCGAAATACATAGAATGAAATACTAATGTTGTGTATGTTACTCAATCTCGCGATCGGTTGATATCGTACTAACAATGTATAAATCTGGGAGGTCTTTTTGCGCCGTTTTAGGAAACTAATACGCCCGATTTTAGGAACTAATACGCTAATTTGTACGTCCCAAAAATACATACAATACGCCACCTTTAACGCCCCTCAACGCTTTATACGCCCCTTTCAACGCTTTATACGAATTTATAGCCCCTTTTCCTTATTGGTAAAAAAATTTATAACCCGACAGATAATAAATAAAGGAGAGTGTGTGTTGGACGGTATTGCAATTTGGGGAAATGATAAGTTAATTTGGTATAAGTTAAAATAATAAAATTTTTCGTCAACCCGATAAAATTAGTGTGTGTTGTGTGTGGGTGGTGGGTGTGTGTGGTGTGTGGTGTGTGTGTGTGTGTTTGTGTGTGTGGGTGTGTGTGTGGTGTGTGTTGTGTGTGTGTGTGTGT
>NW_011346061.1:20547-44781 GCF_000735185.1 Notothenia coriiceps | reverse complement strand
TCTATTTTATTTTGAAATGCAGCCCGAGAGGAACATTACACATATCCACAGTATTTACTGTATATCTGTAGAGTTCAATGTTAATTGACAATACATATTGTTGTTTTTGAATTGTACTTTCTTTATTTGGCAGTCAGTTGTTGATTACATGCAGACGTTGATGAAGCTACAGGCTACTTCAATATATATCACACTAATTCATAAAGCAAGCTAGACATTTGGATGTTCCGGACCTTTGAATGGGGACATTTTCTCTAACTGGACCTCGTGGAATTGTAGTTGAATACCCCTGTTCTAGATCATCAAACACCCCTCATCTTGGTCACTTACATGCCTCTCCGCTGCTATAATAACAAATTAAGATTTTCACGATTAAGCTCTCCATCTGCAGTTCCATAAATTATCCCGCATAAAGAGCAAACTACAATTGTCTACCTCACATCCTCTCCTCTGTTTCTTCTCAACCTGAAAGCCTATTTACCCTGCATTTGATTCTCTTCTCAGACCTGAGGCCTCATGACAGATGTTCTCACCTTACACTTTTTTTATTTTTTATTAAATGATTTCCCATGTCCATCTGTCTGATGATCATTGGTCATGCTATTCCTCATTGTTTCTTATCCTCTGTACTTATTATCACTGCTCCTGTAGGTTACATGTGTGTTTTCCATTATTAATACTCAGTGGCACACTGGCAATTACATCTCTATTGCCTCTGCCAACCTTCTGCAATCCCACTTGGTGTTTGGCAGTGCTGATATTAACTGTGTGAAACACTCTGTGACATTGATTTTAAAAGAAGAATATTATAATGATCTTATTATTATTGCTAAATCATATTTTTGAATGATTTGTATTTGTCCCTTTTACATCTGATCAACTTATTTCCATTCAGAAGAATTGGCAGCCATGCAATACTTCATGCTTACACAACCTGTGTGTATCTCTGGGGGTTTAACTATTTAAAAAATACTGAACCCTTTTTTTGTCCAGGATAACAGCGGTGTAATAGGTCTTCTGGAGCCCATGAAAACATGCACTCTTCCAATCAAAGTCCCCATGACAGAAGCTGTTGTGAAAATTGCGTCAGGTAAGGAAGATAGGTCTTTAATCTTGTATGTTTTAATTTGCTATAGGTAAAATGTCTGCATACAAGGTTCCTGTTTTAATCTTTGCAACTCCTTTTTGACAGGAAACGACCACCTTGTCCTGGTTACACTGGAGGGGAATCTGTACTCATCGGGCACTGCAGAGCAGGGGCAGCTGGGCAGAGTGCCCGAGCGCTTTTCAGACAGAGGAGGCAGGAAAGGCCTCGGTAAGTTCAACAAGCCTTTCTAAAGACAAAGCATGATGTAACAAAAGTTATCAAGATTTGACATAATCATTAAGCTTTGATTTGTGATGGCATTAACAATAGAAGAAGTTTCCATGTCTTGTGTGAAATATGGCTGAGGCGTTGGGACTGACTGTGTCCTGTGATTTCAGGCCGGTTGCTGGTACCACAGATAGTTAAAGTGAAAGGCAAAGTTCACTTTGTCGATACCTTCTGCGGCGCGTACCTCACCTTTGCTGTGTCAAAAGACGGCTATGTTTATGGATTTGGTCTCTCCAACTATCATCAGCTGGGTGAGTAGTGCACATCAGTGCCTTCAGCTGCCGTATCATCTGTCACTGCTTTACATTTAGCTTTGAGGCCGTCGCTCCCCTTCTACTCGAAGGTCATTGTATCAGACATTGTGAATTGATTTTGTGTTTTAACCCCTGTTTTTTTATTCAGGCACTAAAAGCACCAAGATGTGTTTTGAGCCAGTAAAACTGACCTGCTTCAAAAACTCTACCACTTCCTGGGTGGACTTCTCTGGAGGACAGCATCACTCGCTCTGCCTCGACGCTGAAGGTAAGCCGCAATAACTGTTAAACTACATCTGTATTTGTTGTTGTTGTAATTTACCACAAAACCTCAACTAAACAAAAGGCAATAAAACAACAACATGGCTGGAATGGAAAGGGCAATTAAAACAAAAAAAGTGTTTTTAAATGTTTTTATCCAAGAATTTTGACACAAAATATGAATGAATCCTTTTTGGTCTTCATCCTAAAGGACAGGTATACTGCCTGGGCAGAGCAGAGTACGGCCGTCTGGGTCTGGGCGAGGGGGCCGAGGAGAAGAGCGAGCCCACGCCGGTGACGGGGATGGAGCCGGTCTGCGGGCTGTCCTGCGGGGCGTCGGTCAGCATCGCCGTCACCAGAGAAGGTGAGGAACAACGCAAATGCAGCCAAGGATTGATGAGTGATCATCTTTTTAGTCTAACATAGAGAGCAATATATTTCGTGATTTTAAGATGACTTTCTGCTGTGTTACTCAGGATCTGTGTACGCCTGGGGCATGGGCACCAACCTGCAGCTCGGCACCGGAGGGGAGGAAGACGAGTGGAGCCCTGTGAAGATGACCGGCAAGCAGCTGGAGAACCGTGCAGTACTGATGGCGTCCAGCGGAGGGCAGCACACAGTGCTTCTGGTCAAAGACAAGCAGGAGAGCTGATGTCCAGCGCAGACAGAGAGCTGCTGATCCGTTTGGAGGTGGGGCTTTTTTCACAATGACTAAATCTGGGGAGCGGTTGATCTATCTGTGACTTCCTGTGCTGAGCCGAGAGAGTGCGAGAGGTTCGGACCCCTTTACGAGAACACTTATCTTTCTGGTGTGCGAAAAATGTTCATGGATGTTCTGTAGATCATGACAAATAAGAGACTATTTTTTTTAATCTAGTTTTTGATGTTCCCTTTGAATTCCTTTCATAAAAAGTCATTAGTATGACTGTAAGATGGTATATGTGATGTTTGTGAATGTGACTGTTGCATGTACGTAAAGGAAATAAGAGTGCAAGCTTTTAATGACTTCCCCAAACAAGTCTTTTTAATATTTTTTTCTTTAAAGCAATAATATTGCTGACCTTGGTTCAGACAGGACAGTTCTACTCATTGAGTTCAATATGTGAGACTACTGTTCATTACTGGGCACACAAAACTGGTTGTCACTATTCGGACATTTGGTAACACGTCACACTGTATACTGCATTTTATTGCTTTTCCTGCCTGAAAATAAAGATACAATTTTAAGCCTGTTTTTATCCAATGCATTAGACATTTTATTGCAATTTGATAATTAACTTCTCAATTTCAGCTCTTGTACGAAGTAACAACATGTTGGCAAAATGGAAAGTCCACCCTAAAACCAAACCCACAATATCCCAGTAAGGGTTGGTATTTCAGTCAACATAGAGGACCTTGAACACGTTTCAATAAAAAATATGTTTTGGTTTAAGTGAATATAAGCTGACCATGCTCCTTTTGAATGAACCCATGTTTCAGGAAGTCATTTTGAACTTGTTGAAGACAACTAGTGTCCCCTGTTAAAGATGGTGAATTCTGATTTAGTTTTAGTCCCTTGCTAATCTCGCGTATGAAAGGTTTGTAGATAATAGTTGGAAGTTGATACAATTTTACATACATATAATATTGTTGTACAGTAACTCATTTACAGAAAACCAATCACAAAAGCACTTTATAGGATAATTATAATCGGAATGAATTTGATATCTGACAAATCAATAGATTTCATAGAAACTGAGTCAAAATAATGCTACAATCTGATGGTGCCATAAAGCATTAAACATAGTCTGGCTCATTGTATACCGACACTACAGGGAAGACAGGGTCTAATGTCCTGGCACCTCAACACATTTCATAGTTAGGCTGTAACTGATTCTACACACACCATGTTAAACGATTCAGGAGGAATTGCCTTCCAGGGGGTTGGCACATCTGGCCAGCAGTTGCCCCCGAGCTGCCCTCTGTCTATTATGTATGCACGTAACACATTCCACACAGACATATGAATGTAAATCAGAAACACTGCTGGATGCAAATGATGGTACGAGTGCATGCACCAAAGCTACATGCTTTTGTGTTTTATCTGGAGTGAAATGCGCCACGTCCTTGTTAGTCTCATCCAGCTTTCATCTGTCCAAAGGCCACACGATGAAGTATAAGAAGCCCTCGTGGCCGAAAGCTTTGAAATGTTGAAGTATCTTTCATAAGCAGTTAATTGATCCGAGTGAACCTCTTCAGTTGTTTGTGTAGCATCGATGTTTGTCAGAAATACATTAGTAGGTTCACTGCTCATCTGTTAGGGTTGTGCAGAGGCTGTAAGAGTGTTTTATAAGCAGGAGAGATGGCTATTTTTAACCAATGCTGCTATTCTTCACTCTTTTTTTCTTTCTTTGTGGAAAACATCGAAAATGGTTCTGGGTAATAAGAGGGAAAAGCAGTGGAAAACATCACTCGTTGACACAGCTGCACACCATTCTGTTTCGTAAAGATTACATGTTTCTGCTATGATGACTTATGGCTAGGCTACTTGCGAGAAAATTAAATGCAACAATATTATAATAGTGTTGACTATTGTTGGCTTTTGTATCATCCGTAATGAGCATATAATGAAAAAGTGAGCAAAGGAAAGTAATAGTGCATCGACAACAGTCCGGTAAGTTCAGAAAATGACATCCATTTACTGTAAAGCAGTCTTTTAAAACATGACACTGATAATGAATTAGGGTAAGAATGTGAGGCATCATCATTAGTTCGGTATATTGCCTAGCCCTATAATCAGTATAACCTGTTAGAGCAAAGATTTCAACCAAGAAGGTAATACTTTTCCTAGTTCAGAAATAAGAAAACAAACACCAAGCTGAGTACAACATAATATTTATGCTACTATTTCTCAATAATTACTTTTTTGTCCCCTGATGTGCCTGAACTTTAAGCAATTCCCATTTGTTTAGAACTCTTTCAGGAACAACTACAGACAAAATGGCTCCTATTATATCCTTTCGATTCCACACCTTCAGGAGTAGAATTGAAAATGTGATATTTTGAAAAGGATTCTGTTAAGAGCTCTTCCACATGGGGCTGGGCCAGCTGGGCTGGGCTATTGAAAGTCTGATAATGCCCTTCAGTAAAACCCAGACACCTCCTCATACATTTCCAGCACAAAGAGGAAACATTCATGATGACATCCTATGATTAATTCCTCTTGCTAGAAAGTATAACGGTATTTTTCTTAATACATGTCGGCTGTCATCTTCCTCTATTTCAACTAATCACAGAGGAGATCACGGTGCTCTCCTCTGTGATGGAAGAAGGAGACACAGGTGCTCTGAGCACCTGTGTCTCCTTCTTCACATCCTCTACGCTAAAGGAGCCTTGTTATTAAAGCAAACGGCTGCTTCTCTCAGAGCGGGACGTGAGGCTTTCATAAGCTTTTGTTCTGGAAACACTGTGTCCACTCACATCTGTAAAAGGCACCATGCCGCATTCACAAACAGCAGCATCATGATATTACAATTATAATGGAACAGAAATGTGCATCATTAAGCGTTGATTGGGATGTGGCAGCCTTTGAGCCGTCCTGCTGCTTTCCTAATCAACTTGTCATTTTAAGTTGTATCGAGTGTCGGTTCTCAAGTGTGCCTCAATCAAGAAAAGTTTTGTGATCATTTGAATGCTTTGGAGAGGCGCTACTCAGGGTGGTTTTAATCAAGTGGCCCATCATAGTGGCAACCTGTTGAATACAGCGCAGCAGGAAGCTGAAATCACTGCATTCATACGCTGCGTCTCTCTCACAAAAAATATTCTTATGTGTGTGTTTGAATTTGGGAAGTTGGGCTGCAGAAAGAATAAAATGGTAATAGAGCTTGATTTGACTAACCTTTAAAGTTCACCTATTATGCAAAATCCAAATGTCATGTCTTTAATACATACATATGTCTCCTCGGTGTAAAGAGATTCTGACATTTTGAGGAAAAAAGATTCGTCCTGATCCATCTGTATAAAGGATGAGCTGATCAGATTTCGGCCTCAATGTTTTTTTGGGTTGTGTAACCATTAGCCAATCACCAACCAAGTTTAACAACCGCCCACCTTATCACCTGAATCTCCTTGAGAGCACCGTTGTGTTGTTTTTTTAACCAAACATCTCTCAGAGGGCCGTGGGGAGGGCAGTTAATTTGTAGACAGACAGAGAATCAGCACTTTTGGAACAGGGCTGAAACAGAGGGGATTATGGGATGCTACCAGTGGCGGACCGTGTCTATCACAACTGGACCTTCTGTAGACACACACACCCCCCGCCGCCGCCGCCCCCCCCCTCCGCGGCATGATAATGTCCGTCTTTTCACTGAATTGTCGCCTTGAAAAGGGTACTCACAACAATTCCGCAACAACTTCATCTTCACCTGTTTCACGTTAAAAGCAATAAAACGGCATGAATTGCTTCGTTGCATTCTAGATCCGCTGTCTCGAGCCAGTTAACTAGCGGATCCTCTATAGGGGACCTTTAATTTAAATTGAACAACTATAACATTTATTTTTATTATTTACATATAGCGTACCATAAAACCCCATAACAGAGCATTTCTTATTGTTTTATTTGAGACATTTCGTTGTTACTATTCAGACACAAGGGTTTTAATTCTACCTGCTTTGTTTGTTCATAAGTAGTTCAATAATTAGGAACGAAGCATTGTATGTTTTCTACCACTGCTGCTCTCTAATGACACATTCATGAGCTAAACCTAAACGTATCCAGCATATAGATTATAAAAAATTTCAAAGACATCTCCCAGTGTTTAATAGCTTTCATTTTTCAGCTCAAAAATAAACTACTGCATATGGATACATCTGATAAATGCTGCTCTGAGCCTCAAGGGAATATAAGGAACTATTTTTCAAACCTTATCTTCAACCAAGCACATTATTCACTTCAATACTGTCACTCTTTCTTTGACTTGGTCTGAATACATTTGGTAGAAAGAAATCACAAAACAAATTCCCCAGGCTCTTACTGAAGGATTAAGTGATGTGTAAACTGCTACATGTACGACTTACTACATGCAGAGGTGGGAGAAGTACTCAGATCTTATACTTAAGTAGAAGTAGAGGGTATGGGAATAATTAGACACAGTTCATCGTTTTCTCCTTTCACTATCTATTTTCCCATGGCATAGGTCTACGGCCTTGGGTATTGCTGCTATCTATCTCTCTTAAAGTTCCCCTATTATACTGTTGCTCATCAATATATTATAGGTCCCAGATATATACAAAACATGTCTCTGAAGTGTTTGGCTCGAAATAACAAACAGATAATTGTAGCATGCCATAAACCCCTCTGTTTCAGCCCTGTTTCAAAAGTTTTATATAGATTGATCAGGACAAAAAGAGACAGAATCTTCTTTCCTCAAGCTTTCAGAATCTCTTTACAAAGAGGGGAAACATGTTTATGTATAAAAGACATGAAAAAGTGGATTTTGAATAATAGGTGACCTTTAAGGAGGGGCAGCTTGGGCGCATTTTTGTTGCCAGTTTATAACCGACCACAAGTTGCCATGAGATAGTTTATGTTCAGTGACATCTAGAGGCCCTTCTTTTCTGGAACGTAGGTTCCCTGGCGCACATTCTTTTCTATGGACGACAGCTCTAGTTAGATTCTGGGTCCATTAGTCTCGCTGATGAGGAATGTTGATTATTACAATCTGAACTATAAACCTCGAACTGCAGAAGAGATCTTAAGAATTGGTTTGGCAACCACTGTGACACCTCGTGGCGGCAGCACATGTCTTGTGAATTCTCCGGCCGAAGCTTCAAATAAACCATCAGTGTTTGCCATCAAAGCTCCTACTCTCCTCGTGTCTCTCTGAGGTTCGTATCCATTGCTTCAGAAGTTTCCATCACTGGTAGGAATACTCCGCAACAAGTAAAAGTACAACATTATTGGCATCAAAATATACTTAAAGTACTCATTATGCAGATTGGTCCATTCAAGACAAATATATATTATATATTTTGATTATAATTATTGATGCATTAAAGTGTTATCACAGCTGGTAAAGGTGCAACTAGTTTGAATGACTTTGTATACTGCAGGGTAGCTTGTGAATTTACTGCAGGTGTAACTAAAATCTGATTTAACGGTTGATTATATTTCACATAATTAATCCAAATCTGCAAAGTAACTAAAGATATTAGATAAATGTAGTGGATTAAATGTATATGATTTACCTCTGAATTGTAGTACAGTTCTTGAGTAAATTCACTAAGTTACTTCCCACCTCTGACTATATGTTTGAAGTGAAATGTTGTTTTGATGTCGTTAGGAAAACAACCAGAAAACATGCATTTTGGTGAGTGTGTGCACCTGAAGCCAAACAGTGTTATCAGCGAATGATACCTCTCTTGCTTCTAAGCTGTGGTACTCAATCGCCTGCGGTCCACATTTCTAATTACTGTCGATTGCCTTGAAAAATTGGACTCCTCATCCAGCAGGATAAGGGCTTCTCGTGAGACTCCAGGACTAACAGCTGTGCAGGGGCTCGTAAGGAGGGCCAATCTCTTGATCTGATGCATGGTTTAATAATAGTAACATTGACAAGTTGACAACATGTATCAATCTCCAATGACTATCCCCTCTGCGTGTGACTCATTCCTTTAATGGACTTCTCTCGTAATTTTCTTCTTTCGTGCCATATTGATTCTGTGCTAATTACCTACAGATATCCACGCTAAGAATGAGGATGGAGAGACTTATATAAATTACTTTATGGTTGACAGCTGAGCTAAAAACAGAATAATGTTTCTCTTGAGGGAGGGAGCTGGAACAGAGGGTTGGGTCCTGTGAAATAATTGTGTTAGCCAAGGGGGGTCTGTCATTTTAATTTAGCTTTTAGTTTTTTACTCTTAAAGCCTAAGTGTACATACTATATCAGCTTGGTCGCATCAGAAAGACAGTTTTACCGGTGGTACATAATGGTGCATCAGGGTTTCTTCAATCAATCACATTTTATTTAGACAGCCCAATATCACAAATTACACTTCGCCTCAGGGGGCTTTACAATCCTCGCAGGATACAACTGCCTCTGACCTAAAAACATAGCAGACAAGGGGAATTGAACGAGTATCCCACTCCTTGAACATTGCAGTTCTGTTGTTTCCCGGTGGACTATTAAAAAAATGTCCATCCATCCTGTGGGGACATTTTGAGATATTAGCTGCAATGGAGCCATAAGAGGATTTTATACGACAACATCAGGCATGACATCGACAATTTCAGTTAACCTGGGTGAATATGAATGATTATATATTACAAATATGGTCCTTTTAAAATAAGATTATAATTGATCTGATATTTGTGACAGATACAACTTCCCCAAAGGTGTCTTACTTCTATTTTTTATCTCTTTTTGGCATGGCATTTTTAATTGGTATTGTATGTGTGATTAACACATTGACCCTGATGCACTTAAAGCACTGTTTAGTTGTGTGGCTGCACATAGCGGCCCCTTATGTTTGGTATGTCAGTAAAGAGGACTTTTCTCAAGGCTACCAGCACTCCTTGTTTCTCCAGATGGTTTAGGGAGCTGGTCCCATGGATACACACTGAAAGTTTCGTAGCAACACATGGTTTTAATAAAAACGGAGAAAACCTGGGGCCCAATTATAAGGCACCTTACTCTCCTGTTTGCTGCCGTCCCTACTGCAAGAGAGCACATTTAGCTATTCTTAGCCAATAATAACCTTACTGTGTCTAGTCTGGATTTGTGTGGTCTTTCTTATTTTTTTTCCGTTTTATTTTTATACATTCTTCCCAGGACCTGTTAACAGGCTTGATGTGTAAAATCTGAGTTTTCTTTTAATGTGTACATTATTGTGCACATGTTTCATCAATATTCATCAATTAATATTAAGATTTACACTGGGATTCACCAACTGGTTAAACCAATTAAAGTGTAAGTCAAGGGTTAAAGAAAACACAACATGTCACACAGTCCCCATGACTCAGCTGGCAGATGGCACCCAGTTTGAATTCCTGTCTCTGCTCCTCAGAAGGGAATACCAGGGTAGTTGCTGCCTTTTATAACCTCCAGTCAAACTGCTTCAAGCTTTTTGCACTTCTGGCTTTTTGTAAACACCTCAGGCAACCAGGATGTCTGATCATCTGTGTTACAACAACCGTCTGTCACACACAGCAGCAGGGCTCAATTGGCAAACCCAGTACCAGAATATCTGCATTACCTTCATCTCTGTATCTTATTCCTTTTGGGTGCCTTTGAGTTTTGGGTTATTTGACTCAGCAACAGCAGTTTGTGCACCGACAGCCAGGATGTTGTTATGTGTGGAAAGCCTTGGTTACATGATGTAGGTGTCTGTTGTTTGGGACGCCAAAGATTGAATTATTTTGTGTCATCATTTAGCTTAGACCACAATTTTATCCAAGAGGATATGTTCCATCAGGCCAAGAAACAAATCCGATCCCTCTCTCTCATTTACAGCATATCTCATCAGAACGTCTTCTGCACAGACAAATAAGCAGGAGAAGTCACATAATATCCAATCATCCAGAAAGCAGAAAACAAACTGCTTCAAACATGATGCTGCATTGCATCACTGAGAGCTGTTATGAAAGCTTCAGTGAGATTCCCTTTGTTCTCATTTGTTAATTTGCTCGAGTGCACGAGCAACAACAAGTCAGGGTCAGTGGATGAGAGCATTTAATCATAATGTGTCGCTCTCAAACTAGACTACAGTATCTCTGCGAACTGTACATGTTTTAAAGCACATGATTTAAAACAAAGCCTTTTGCATCATGAAAATTGAAGCCCTCAGAGAAAAAAAAAAGACAGGTAAAACAGTCAAAAATGTCGGTGTCAAAGCAAAGATCACAGGTACACTTGAGTTCTCTCCGCTGCGTAAAGCGAAATGCAGGAAATCTGCAATGTCACGGTGATGTTGAGTCTCCTGCTCGGAGCGCTATGATGTCTCTTAGAGAGGAGCTTCTTATAACATCTCTGTTTCTGAGTGAAGTCTGTCAACATCTGAAAGAGAAATGAGCATGATTCATGCCTTCTTATCAAGTTCTCTTTTCTCTGAAACTTCTTTCAGCACAGTCATTTCAGCCAATTAATGTGTGTAAAATATAAATGAAAGGCCAGTTTGTCTGAACCAGACACCATAATGGGAAAAAAGTACAATAATGTGTTTTTTTTAACACATCCTCGTAGGCCTCACTGGCATGTGTCATTTCAGTGTTAACTGCCTCCCAAGTACCGCTCAGAAGGTATTGCCAAAGTAAGTTTAGCACTTTAGTTTGACCCTTGCCTTCCACTGGACACATTCCACATTCAATTAGAATTATAGATTTTTATGGGAAAATGCGTGTATTTTATTTCCGCATTTTTATGAATATACAAAAACTGTGCTGAATGTTATAAGGTGAATATGTGAATATGTGACATTCATGGCTTTTAACAAAATTGATTAATGTAGTTGAAATTCTTTGTATTTGACTTGTCAGAAACAAAAGTGAATTGATCTTACGAAAGGCCGATATATCTTATTTCTATAGAGCTCCATTGCTTTCCAAAAATGAGCCACACTGTAGGGTGGCATGTTCCTACATTATGATAACATTGGTACTGAAGTTTATATTCCACATGCCCTGTCCTGCTGATGTCATTCCTAGCTAGATAACTAAACCTGCTACTGCAAATAGTAAAAGTATTAAATTGTGGAAGCTAAAAAGGGATTTAGAGACAGATGAATTGATGTTGTGGGTCTTTCAAATAATTTGTGGACAATAACAAAATATATCAACATCTTTTAATTGTTACATTGTAAACATAATTAATTCTACAATTCATCTGGTGACCAGAGACTCCAGAAATCCCTGTTTTATTTCATAGTTTGCTTTCCTTTACACAGTTATAATGTGTCACATTTGTTCCTGTGCCACATCTGTATCATCCTGATCTCTAATCCCTTCCAGATTGTACCAACAACTCACAAATGTAACTCCCACGAGGTTTACACAGAGTATAAATGTAAATAACACCTGTAATAATAACCACAGAAAACAAACATTGGATTAAAACTGAAAGGTATTTACATCAACAAATCAACCGAGAAGCACTCTCAGTATTCAACTCAAGCTATTCCATTACACTTATACAATACGGTACTTTATAAACTGTATCTGCTGAAACACAGAGTGTGAAAACATTTAAATATCAAATATTCTCATTATCCTTAAATATTCTAATATTTCTCATCAAAACAGTTCACTTTTTACAAAAAGAACATAATGCGTAATAAGGCATTACGGTACATATTTTAAATCAGCCAAACATATTGTTGATCACACCGCAGAAAACATTGACAATGCTCTTCCTACAGCGACAGAGATATATTCAACAAAATATATTGTTTGAACATTTCCAATGCTGCTTAAATGTATAGCACTTAGTGTAAATACATCAACATTTTACATATTAGTTACAAGTGAAGCTTACTGGCACAACAGCTTGACAGCACAATGACACAAAAACTCACATTATGACTTAATATGCTGTTGCAGAACAATCTTATCTTTACACTTGATAAGCAGTTGCCTTTTTTACAAACTGCATGGCAGGATGAGAGGCATCGGTGTGACTGTTCTTTCAAAATGTGCAAAAAAAGTATTCTCAACACCACAATATCCTCCTGCAAGTGTCCAAAGATCCTCCGTATGCCATTAACTGTCATATGTGTAGCAAGCTTCTTGTTCCTTGCTAATGTTTTTGGTCCGTTTTGGTCCACGTTGTCACAAGTTCAACACATTTATAGTTGTTTTTAGGTTTGGCACATCTTAACTCTCCTGTCATTTCAGATCCTGCCTTCCTCCAGGCTCTTGCAATCAGCTCACTCCCCTCACATGGTCTCCCCAGCCCTTCCCCTCACATGCTACTCATTCCCTCATTAACTCCACAGTATATATACCACCTCACTCTCACTTGTCCTCTGCCAGATTGTCTTGTGTATTTTACCAAGCTCTCCAGCGTTTCAATATCTTTTGCCTAGTTATCTGTCCTGCCTGGTTTTGACCCTGCCTACCTGTTATCGGACCTCGAGTTTTCTGCCTGCCCCCCGATTGGATTTGTTTGCCTGTCTGACGCATCGCCTGGTTCTGAGCCCTGTTCTGCCTGCCCCTTCTTGGATTTGTTTGCCTGACTGCTGGATTTCCTGGTTTTGACCCTGCCTGTCCCTAACCCGAATAAACGGAACATTCTGAACACTGGTTGTATCTGTGTCGTGCTATTGGGTTCTAATCTGTACCTGTGAGCGTGACACGCGTTCCCCTTCATCTCCTCAGCTGACTGTCAGATGAATGTTTTTTGTTGTACAAAAGAAACCAAAGCAGCCCGACTGCCAGAGGAGTGGAAACAATGAGTCAGCTGAACGTAGGCTTGAAGCGTCAGTCATCTCTGCTCAATCATCAAGGCTGTGTTTTCATGGTATAAAATGTGTAGGATGGAACACATGTTGCTCTGTAGTCTTTGATTAATAATGTGGCCTTCCTCTGTAATTATATCTACTCTTAATATCACAGCAAGAAGCATGACATTGGATGCATCGCTTCATTTAAATATTAAGGAGACAAAAAAAATGTTGTCTCAGCTTAAGTGTTAATATTTAATATTTAATATAGTGTTTTTTCAGCATAAAGTCTGTACTGTACACAACACTTTGCAGTGAGCTGGTGAACTCAGGGAAGCAGTTGGCAGAGCCTGATGTTTTCCTCTGGAGTTGGCGGCTACAACAGCTAAAAAGAGAGTGAAACTTCCACTTACATTTGTCAAGTTGCGTGAAACGGAACTTAAACGGATTTATAATGTGGCTCTGTAACTGCTGGATGTGTAAATAGACATTTGTCAAAGTTTACAGCTATTTCCTCTACCCAGCTATGGCCACAAAAAGGTTACATTTAGTTTCATTTGAAGGTGTCACTTAATGACTTGTAGTCCCTCATAGATGGTACCCCAAAATTCAGGGATGGAAATTCATTTGACAAATTAACATAAATCATCATCACTGGTAATATTTAGCTGAAGGCGACAGCAGACAGCAATATATTCCCTGTTGACTGTCTTCCAGCATTGCACTGCTAATGTTACGGGGAAATTCAGAGTCAGTCTGGCCTTCATCAGGGGAATACATGATCTGTTGGATTGAGGTCACGTGACCAACTCAGCCAATCATACACCAGCCTCTGTTTGGCCATAAAAATACTCCTCCTGTGGCCTTGTCTGCGTGTTTAGGTTCTATGGCCTTCCTGATAATCGGATCATTTTGGAAATGTGTCCTACATTGTTCACCTAATATGGATGTGAAGACGTACAGTCTAAAAGCTTAGTGTAGAACCAAAAAAAAGAAAAAGCATAATATATGGTCAACATAATGGTTATACATTTTGTATCCATTTCCTTATGCACAGGCACCCAGGTATATTTTTAATAATTGTAAACCACAATCCTGTAGGAGTCGCGTCTCAGGAGTGTCATCATCTGAGACCAAAAACACAATCCATCATTTGCATTATGGCGCTCAAACAGTCACGTCTGTGGTCTCAGACTCCTGTGGTGGTGACCTCAGTCTGGAGGTCGTCCTGAACTGATCTCCCCCCGCACTGATCCATGCCTAGTCAGGCCGGCGGTCTCTGTGTCGTCGCAGGAGCACAAACAGACACGGGCTCCCTGGTGCTGTTGCGCGCCCTGGAGAAACTGCTCTGCTCCAGTCGGGAGCGATAGGGCAGGCAGAAATCCCTGAAGCACCTTTTAAAATTCTCGTCCAGGAAGGCGTAAAGCACAGGGTTGAGACTGCTGTTGGTGTAGCCCAGCGCGATGCACAGGTGCCAGCAGGCAATCACCCACAGGTTTGTGTTGTCAGTTTTCACCATGGTCTTGACAATGATGAAGAGCTGGATGGGAGTCCAGCAGATGATGAAGGCTGCTACGACCACCAGGACCATGCGGGTGATCCGCCGCATGGTCCTGTCCTTCTCCTTGGAGCCGGAGAGCAGACGGACGCTCTTGAGCCGCATAATCATCAGACCGTAGCAGATGGTGATGATCAGGACGGGGACCACGAAGGCGAAGATAAACACGCAGATCTTCAGCATCGTCTCCCAGTACCAGTCAGGATTGGGGAATTTGAGTTCGCAGGCAGTGTTTCCTGAGGAGTTTAAACAATTAGAAGTTTAACAAAGGGCCATGTGAAAAGGCCAATTCAAGTTAATAACCCAGCTCAAATGTTATTTTTTACGACCTGATTACTCGCCGAAATAAGGAGATAAATAACGTGTGCACAAAGGTTTAATGTTCAGCATTTAGCAGCTAAGGAGCCTGATGTTTTCCTTTTTACAACAAAAAAAGAGTGAAACTTCCACCTACATTTGTCAAGTAGCGGGAAACAGAACTTAAAGGTCCCCTATTATACTCTTTTTCAACAATGTATTATAGTTCTCAGTTTTATACAAAATATGTCTCTGAAGTGTTTGGCTCCAAATCCCAAACAGATCACCCACTGTAGCATCCCATAATCCCCTCTGTTTCAGCCCTGTTTCAAAAGTGCTGATTCTCTGTCTGTTACTTTAGATGAAAATAAGGAGCCATTCCTTTTATGCTCTTAACCTTTTATTTTAATTTTTTTTATTACCATATTCTGTTCAATATGCTCTTTTAGATATCTTTTTATTTTTGTATTTGTTTTATTATTTTCTCCTTATAGCTTTGTGAAGCACCTTGAGATGACGGTGTTTGTTCTATAAATCCGACTTTCAAATGTTCTTTGACAGAGTCTAGCTAGTCATAATGTGGACTTGTTTTCGGACGACCGCTGCAACTCCGTCCGAGGTCTCACGTCTGGTCCCGATAATCCTTCTTAACTTTTTTCAGTTTGTTAAAAATCTAGTCCACGGTTTAAGTTTGGGGTTTTCCATCGCTGTGTACAAACTGGACAAAACTTTTTGTTGTTGTTCAGGAGGTTGATCCCGCCCCTGCCCCTTCCCCTGCCCCTGCCCCCGCCTCCGACGTAAGCGAGACGTATGCAGTTCTTGCTTCTAGACCGAATTTTTTTGGGGAGCTTGGTAAGAACTGTTTTTCGGGGAAAAGAGCCGGCTCCGCTGCCGTGTGAACAAGAAAAAACAATGCTTATCAGGCTCTAGCTCCGAACTGGCCCTGGAACCGCGTTGGTGTGAAAGGGGCATATGGATCAGGACAAAAAGAGAGCGAATCTTTTTTCCTGAATCTTTCAGAATCCCTTAACGCAGAGACACATATTGATTTATAAAAGACATGAAAAAGTGGATTTTGTAAAATAGGTGACCTTTAAAGTGAATCATAATATTGCACTGTAACAGCTGGATGTGTAAATAGGTGTTGGCTGTCGCCAAAGTAATTTTACTCAATGTGGAAATTTTCTTCTTAATGAGTAAAAAATCTCTCACCTTCAGGTTTCATCCTGGTAACAGCCATGACCATCACAGGCACTCCAACGGCAGAGGAGAGGATCCAGATGCAGACGTTGATGAGCTTGGCTTTGGCAGGCGTGCGGAAGTCCAGGGCCCTCACGGGATGACAGACGGCGATGTAGCGGTCCACGCTCATCATGGTGAGCGTGAAGATGCTGGTGAACATGTTGTAGTAGTCGATGGCGATCACCACTTTACACAACACCTCCCCAAAGGGCCACGTGCCCATCAGGTACTTGGCGCTCTGGAAGGGGAGGGTACTGGTGGCGAGGGCGTCGGCGAGAGCCAAGTTGAAGATGTAGATGTTGGTGGCGGTCTTCATCTTGATATACCTGGATGGTTGAAAGAAGCATGTGGTACCTGTTACTGATTCTGACTCAGAGTCCATGGGAAAAGTTGTTAGATGGAGGAGATTGTATTATTTTTTCCAAGGTTTGTCTGCTGTTGTTTCTGGATGACTCACGACTTCTATCAAGGTTAGAAACCAGTTTATTGTTTGATCTAATCCATTTCCTCTCTCAAACCAATGATCTCCTATTTCCACTCAAATAACAAATAAAGATGCTTAATGTTTTACAGGGAACAACCCTAAATGCATGAGATCCAAAGTGTCTGTAAGCCTCCATTAAAATGCACTTCTACGGCAAGTAATGAGTCCTTGCCTGCTGAGAAATCTTCATTTTTTATTTTCAGATTCAAAGTGTGTATAGTGTGTTTCTCTTCTTTAACCAGCGGCCAATTAAATATGAATTCATCCACATGAGTCCACAATATGACAGTAGTTGGTCATATTTAATTAAATGGAGCCACAAGCTCTGAGGATGAGGGAAGACAAAGACGTGTCTTCCCTTTTATCGTACTCTCCCATGTAAAGAGATTCATCACAACATACAGGCTGAAGGTAATTGCTTTACCAAGGAGAGAGTGGGCCGGATGTTGTTTGTATTCTCTGTTTCTCTCCTTATTCTGAATTTTCAAACAGTACAGAAACTCATATATTTTAACTTCAACACAGTGAGCAGCAGTTAAGTGAGATGATTGATTGACGGTGGAGGTCGGACCATCACTCCATTGCAATCTCATTTAAGCTGCATTAGTTCAGCAACAAATCAACATGACATGAATCCTGGGAATCTTGAGCACATGAACAAGTACCGCAGTCGTCGCTGTCGCTGTGCAGGTCAGGGTTCAACATGCAGCCTAATTTCCATGGCGATTAACTACCTGCTTACAACATCAATCCTGACAGGAGTCAGTAGTACAATCAAGTAATTTCAACGCAAAACTGTAGCTCACCCCTCAACCCCCCTCCCTATTTAGTGTAGGAGTCAGTCAGTGTGTGCGTGTGTGCGTGTGTGTGTGTGTGTGTGTGTGTGTGTGTGTGTGTGTGTGTGTGGGGGGGGGGGGTAGAACTGTAATCTTCCACTAAATCAGGAATACCCCATTATTTCCTCTCCCCCTTGAAGGTTTTTTGTGTGTTTTACTAAACAGTTTCTGGCTCTTTGTTCAATAATTTATTTCTTACCTGACCACTCCGTACATCACTAGCACGTTTCCCAGCAGTCCTACCACACAGATGACAGAGTAGAGAGCCGTGATACAGACGGCGATGACTGCAGCCCTGCTGTTGGTCTCGTTGCTGTACGAGTGAACGCGCAGAGGATCCTCTGTTACCGTCACATTGAAAGGAGTTATGGAGACTGAGTCGTTAAAACCACCAAAAGCATAGTAGGGAAGTAGATCCATGTTAAGGTTTCAGGCAAGAATCTGGCGCATGGAGAAGTCAGAGGTATCCAAAGCAGGTGCGCAAGAAAACTGGACGACAAATTAGTAACGAGACGCCCGGAGGAGGTCTATCTCCCTCCTCTCTTATTCACTCTCCCTCTCTCTCTCTCTCTCTCTCTCTCTCTCTCTCTCTCTCTCTCTCTCTCTCTCTCTCTCTCTCTCTCTCTCTCTTTCTTTATCTTTATCTATCTCTCTCGTCTTCTTTTCTCTCTGTGCGTTCTCCCGGTTGCCACAAGCGCCAGACACTGCACGTGGAGATGTGGACGCGCAAATCGCTCAGATTACTTAGGCCTACATGTATACAAACCTGCGGCGGAAACCCCTCTTGTCTGTCAGTGAGTGTGATTATTTTATAAAAGTAACGAAGTAACGCGTGTTGGAGCAATGTTTGTAACTGTAGTATGATTACTGAATTATAAAAGTAACGCGTTACACTACTCTGTTACCGAGAAAAGTAATATTATTACAGTAACGCGTTACACCCAACTCTGTTTTGGACGTTCCTATTTATTGTTTTTTACCCATCATAACTTCTTTGCTTGTTGTATATGCCTATCCCATAGCTGATTGTCCTACTCCCCTGTGTGCCTATGGAATAAATAATCAAATGGCTTGCTATAAGTGTCACTAGTACGGTCAGAGGGCCACTAGTTCATCAAAAAGCTTACATGTTGGTACTTTGGTGCTACTAGTGCTGCTCCTGGCGTCACTAGTAAGGCTTATGTGGTAATAGTCGGACAAAAGTGCCACTAGTACAATGTTTTATTGAACTAGTAAAGCAGAGTGCCAAACTAGTGTGACCATATCTAACAAGTGAAATCAAAGAGCCAACTAGTATAGGCAGCTGCCGTCTGATATCAAGGATATGGAATAAATACTCAATATCTTGCCATAAGCTCATCAAACAATGTCAGTTAAACCTCTTCTGAACATCTCTCATTGTAGCAGCTCAATTAGACAGTCTTCATTGAGCCATCACTCTTATTCGTCCCCTGAGGTACTGCCTCTTCTCCCACTCTACATGGCCCGTGTTTGGGAGGGATGCTCCATGATTGCAGTCACCTCCTTTAAATGACCTTACTAAACCACAGGAGTGATGCAATCACCTGTCAGTTGTAGGATAAGGCGGATTCAATATTTAAGAGGGAGGATTTCGATGAGAATCCTACACATTGCTGTATTTCCCTTCATGTGTCATAAGCAAACACATTGATGGAGGTTAATTCTTTCAACAACTCTGAATTTTTTTTCAATCAAAGTTCTTCTCCTTGACAATATTACATAACTCTATAGGTAGCCGACAGACATTCTTATCAACTCGCTCATTTATCTGGAGCTGCCTTTTGTCTGTTGCTCATTACTGAGAACATCAGAAACCATTAGGACATAACGCTTCATGTGACCGTGTGTGTGTCTGTTTGAGAGCGTTTCTCGGGGGTGATTGAATAATTTATACCGCGATGAATCAAAATCCTTTTGTGGCTGTGTCTATTTTGTTTCTAACTGGAAGTTTTTATGTACTATGCAAAGTGACCTTTATACAATATGCGTTTAAGCAACCAGCATCAGAGGAACTATCAGAAGAATAGGGCCAGAACAAAAGCTCTGGTGCCTTGCCCCTTTAACGCTTCTTCCAAAGATCATGCACGTCTTGATCTTTGGAAGAAGAGCAGGAATGATCACACTCTGGCTCATTTTGGGAGTACAGCAAGCTCATTTCTCTTTCCCTAATGAGGATGTTTGTTTGCAGCTAATGTGTAGATTTCTAGCCATCCATGGGTAAGCATAAAACCTCAACAAAGTTTTTAGGCATGCGAGCTACAGATGGCAGATGGTCTACCACTTTAGTCTAGACTACAACAGGTTTGCTTATTCTTATTATCCCAGTGTGAATTATCTTCTGTAATGTCCTGCATTTCTCTCTTATTCTGTTGCTACTGTAACACCTGAATTTCCTCATGGGGATCAATGACAGTCCACATATCTTATCTTATCTTAATATACAGTATCAAGCAGCATTGAATGACTTGCAATACATTTCAGTACAGATATTCATAGTTCCATGAGGATGAATCCTGATGGTTATGGTGTTGCTCTGTCGCTTTCTTTAGTGCTACAAGCAGTTCAAAGTGTTCACTTATCCTGAGAAATATCTCAACATATACACACACGCATATATATATTATATACTGTATCTATAAATATATAGGGAGTGTTACAAATGTTGGTAAAAAATGTTGTGTTCCCACACAGTTAAAATAAAATGTTAGTGTGAAACTCACTAAATACAATCAATGAACATAGTAAACATGCTTAACATCAGCATGTTAGCATTTACAATGTGATGTGTTATATTGAAGGATTACGCAAAGTGTAATCAAAATGGCAGTGGGAGTTTAAAAATATAATGTTATAAAAAAGCTTAAATGTCCCTGCATGTAAGGCTTAATTTTCAAGTACATTGTAGTGCTGTAAGTCCAACTCTATTGCAAGTACACATTCAAATGTACTTAACTTTGTGAGGAGATAAATGTTACTATAATAAATGTTATAATTTTCTCTATACATTTTCTTCACAATACTGAAGCCAATACATTTAAACTGCTTGTTTTTCATCTTAACACCAATGAATCATTCACCTGGTAGGGTACTTCTATCCATCTACACCACTGACCCCGAAGCCCTGATAACAACGCTCCATCAGAAAAACAACAGTCCAAGTGGAGCCCCGCCGGCAGGAAATGACTTACACAGCAGTTTGGGGAGTAAATTCACAAAGTAATGTCAGTTACAGCTGTGTGGGTGAACAGTGGGTGACACCTGCTTATGCTGCGGGAGCTATGATGACACACAGGGTTAGATTAGAGGGTTATCTACCCCCCCTAATGAAGAGGGCTAAAAATACTGTGAGTGCAGGGTAGGTGCTCTCGGTAATGGCATGGAGTGTATGAAGAGCCACATCTTTCTCTGTACACCGTTTGGAGATTTGGTTAGAAAAGTGTTGTAAAAGAGAGGGAAATGGGTTAGTATGTACAGTGCAGTTAGAGGACACGAACAAAATGTTGCTGTTGCTTTTCTGGTGTTTATGTTCTCCCCAGGGAGACTATCACTCATGATCCATCGCTCAGGCAGAATGATTACTCCCATCAGTCATCGGCCAAATGGAAACCTTCGGATGCATTACGAGGCCTCCCCACACCTATCCCATTGATGGCGGGGTAAACAGAGTGCAGACAGTTTAAAGTGGGTCTCATGCTGTTTTTAGGATGGAGTTATGATGATGCATGTTTGATTTATAAATGATCGATCAAGAGAAGAGGGCGCTTATAAGCTGCTGATAACTCATTCAATCCTGATGAATCTTTTGAAACATTAACTCATCATCTGGTATGATTTGAGAAACTGGTGGCTCTTTTTTATGTTTTAAATGCTGCTGCTGTTATAACCTGTTTTGATCAGGTTGCAATATCTCTTGCACAACAGCAGCTCTGATATGAGTTGGTGTACTTCATAACTTCTGAAAGGTCAGAGGAAAAGGAACACATTCGGTATATCTTGACATTTTATTTCTCCACGTTGCCGGTATATTTACGTGCATGCAGTATTAGATGGAAGAGGAGCTTATAGAAAACACATGTGCTGGGGCTTTTGGAAGGTTTTGAGTTATTTGTTTGCTCTGTAGCTGTCAGGGTAGAAGCTCAGCGGAGGACTGAGCTTCTGCTGGCTGTCACCTTGCATCGCTATCTAGTAATCGCACACCAAGCCATGTACAGAGCATAGATCTGACCTGTTCAACCTTTAGGTGTGTATTCTAGTTATCTTCTGACTACTGGCTCCTGGCTAGAAGCAAACAAAAATTAGAGCAATTTCTATATTATCATGTCCTTTTCCCATCACCAATTCGACATGTTATCATTCTACTGCAGCACTGGCTCATTCTTGATCAATAGCTGGGTTATTTATGCTTTTCTGTAGGACACGGGATAGGTTACACCAAGAAACCATGAAATGAAATCAGACTACCTGACTTCACCTTTCACCAGGCATCCTCAGGGGACAGCACAATTACTTACTGGTCACATTCTTCATGAATGCACACGGCAGATGCTTGCATGATCAATACTTCCTGTAGAAATCTTGTGATGGAACGGGCAGTGAAAGAAACCAGAGTAAAAGAGAAAGAGTCGATCTTTTAAAGGCGAAGGTCTGGAACAGAAGAAAACCGCAGGCTCCCTGTCCTTCACAGCGTGGATCAATTATGTTGCCAGCAACATGAATCTTAAAGGTGACCTATCATGCAAAATGCACTTTTGTACGTCTTTTATAAGGCTTGTATAAAGATTGTACAATTTTAAATTGGCAACTATAAAAATCAGGTTCTTCTGATTTTTATGATTGCATAAAACAAGTATCCCATAAAAGTGAGCAATCACTTAGAGTAAATTTGACCATTGTTAGTAATGCAGCGTCCTCAGAGAGGTTTAGACTTCTCGCTGTTCTTTTTCATTATGACTGCACACAAACCATAACAGATCATGGAATAAATAATACCTTAAAATATAGAATTGATTTGAAGTTGGTTGAATGGTTAAATGCTAATTAATTAGTCACACTTCAAGCTTTTTTCATTTCGTTGATGCCTGTGATTGCAAAGTTACTGATGCTTGCCAAATCCATTTATTGTTTTCCTTTCTTGACATCATTAATAAGGTAATGCATTACTGCTAATGCAAACTGAGGAGAGTTTAGCCTGATTGCAGTACTAACAATGTTGACATTCAACCCTATAGGCTGCTGTGATTGACAGATATTTACATTCAGTGGCTCTAACTGTCAAATGTAAATCTCACCCTCAAGATGTTGTTTTCATCAGTTTTTTCTTTCACAGTGCTGTTAGGCAATAACGAGCAGAGGGGCAGCAGCACTTTCAGCTGACAATTAGTTATGCAACAGTGGTTTGTCTGGGTCTAGGACTTGATTTGTTTTCTGATTTCCGTCTGGTGGAGGCGCAGTTTAGATATGACAAGACTGAGAGACATGCACTGATTTAAAATGCGTGAAAATGATTTCTGAAGACAGCAGTGTCTTTAGATGTGAGGCTACAGGTTTACTGTGTCTGTTTTCTTTCTTTTTTTACAGGGTTTGTGTCATTTCAAAGTATGAGGCATCTAAGTTATTCATAAACGTCATTCAGTTAGCGTTGTGTGGGATGGTAAATATTCCTTGACCCACACAAAGCCAATCCTTGTCTTTGTAATACCGTCAGCCAAGGGTGTAGGTTATAAACACTATTGTGAGAAGAATTGTCTTGCAGAGCTGAGGTGATGCAGCAAGACGCGATTCATATTCAATCTGATAGTTGTATTGATTGAAACAATATTTTGGGGGTTAAGTGTCAGTTAGAGCACAAGAACAAATTGAAAATCAAACTGACTGTCGCACAAACAGGACTTTTGGTCTTCAGAGCAGCACTGGATTGCACTTGATGTGTCATTTAGCAATTGTTAAGGCCCTGAATCAATAAACTATTGATTATATTCTTCATAAATTGACTCTATGTGCTTTTCTTTCAGCAACTGCAGTGAATAGTTCACTATAAGAGATTGCCTCTGCCTATCTGTCCTCGAAATTCTAGCGTCACACACACACACACACACACACACACACACACACACACACACACACACACACACACACACACACACACACACACACACACACACACACACACACACACACACACACACACACACACACACACACACACACACACACACTGCACACACACACACGACGACTAACGTAACGTAACGTAACGTACTACTACTACTACTACTAACTAACGTAACGTAACGTAACGTAACGTAACGTAACGTAACGTAACGTAACGTACGTACGTACGTACGTAACGTACGTAACGTAACGTTAACGTTAAACGTTAAACGTAAACGTAACGTAACGTAACGTTAACGTTAACGTTAACGTTAACGTTAACGTTAACGTAACGTAACGTAACGTAACGTAACGTACGACGACGACGACGACGACGACGA
>NW_011346061.1:0-20097 GCF_000735185.1 Notothenia coriiceps | reverse complement strand
AAATTAAAGTCAAATCCATTTTGTCGCTTGGAGTAGGTTCACAGAGAACGCTGCTGATCATCTGCCACTCCAACAGTGATCTTTGCCTCTTAACAGTGTTACAAACACTGTTAAGAGGCAAAGATCACTGTTGGAGTGGCAGATGATCAGCAGCGTTCTCTGTGAACCTACTCCAAGCGACAAAATGGATTTGACTTTAATTTGTAAAAAAGAAAATGCATTTTCTGCTATCTGCTAAATGTCTACAGCTGACAGATACATGTAACAAGATCCAATCTAAGAGCTGCTGAGTTGAAAGGAGAATGAAAGCATGAAGACAGCAAACGGAGAAATATCGACTGGGCAAATATGGAGTGAATGAGTTATAGGCTGAGAAAAACCTCAGTGACGAAAAGAACAGAAATATATGGGATAATGAAAATCAGAAATGAGTGGTGAGTTTGAGAGCAGATGTTGAAAGAAGATTGAGATAAAAGTGCATGTATTCTGGCTCGAAACGAGAGAAAATAAAGTGTGAGTCAAGAGGACCTCAGTGAACAGTGTGACACTTGGTAAGTTGTAAAATGTGGTTGTCAAGGAAACAGCCCGCCAAGTCTCAATATGCATTCTCCGCGATATAGCAGAGAAGACCACTCGTGTTGTTTTACCATCCTGTGGGAGCGCTGCTGCCCTCACTGTCACACCTGCAGGACTGGGACCACATACATGTTTACATTACAGTTTCCCTCTTGAGACTAGGGGAAAACTGTTTATGATGAAACCCACTTGAAAGCTTCCTCAACCTATATGATGAAATTCAAATACAAATGATGTTTGTAGCCCAGGGAGGATGCCTTGCTTTGAACACAAGCTAACAAAGATAGAAGAGTGATCAAGGCTGTTTGAGAGGAGTGGATTCGCTCAGCAGCCAAAAAGTTAAAGGCAGCTAAATCATTTCAGTGGTGAAAGGTGCTGAATTATAATGCAGATATATTGTGAAATATGGGTGTGTGTGCGTGTCTGTGTGTGTGTCCAGGTGTAAAATAGACAAGGACATATCTGAGAGGGAGCTAATGAGCTGAAGTAGAGTCAGTGACCATAGGATTTGAGGTTGAGAAAGCCGGAGATTGGGGGGGGAAAAGATAACAGTGAAGGAGACATGGCGGGTGGAGGTTGACGCCAACACATCTATTTTCAGATTCCTCATAAAGAGTAAATGCCAATCAGGCCTTTCTTGTAATGCACAGAGCTTCAGTTCCTTTGTGTTTATGAGTGTCAGTGGACGATGGCTTTAGAGCCTCTGATGGCCACTGACATTTGTGATCGTCTAAAGTTCATGGCGCCATTCAACCTTGACAATGTCTCCCTATTAAAACTAACCAGGCATCACTCCAAGGTGCATCACATGGCTCAATGCCCATGCTCTAACAGGGAGTGTATTTCAGGTTTTGTTGCACAGGTTTAGCTGCAGTACAGCCCCATGCTGTCTGTCTCGCTGTATCCTAAGTGCTCAGCACCAAAACAGCATTAGCCCATCTCAATAATTCAACAACTTTAAGATCTTTTTGTGAAGAATAGTTCTGATTCAAGAGTCTGTCTACTAACTAGAGAGCCTGTAGGATTATGACCAAAGGGTCCTCGGCCTTGGGGAAGTAGGATGAGGTATTAGATTTTAATGAGTTTCTGCAGCTGGAAGCCAATCCCATAGTAGAGTGACATATGGCTCGGCAAACTCTGGAGAGAAGAGAGAGGATTAGATTATTGAACCTCTGCAAATCCAGGATTGACAGAACCTCCCATGATGGAGAAAAAGAAAACAGATGATGTTTATTTTATTCAAACCATATCAACAGCACAATGTGTACAATTGCAAGAGAAATGAATAATGCCTGCATTGTGGATCAATAGAAGTCAGTAGTAAACTGTCACCAATACTGTACATGTGCATTTATCCATATAATTAAGTCCAGAAAAGGCCACTGCCGTAGAAACAAAGTAAAATAAATGGTTGAATAAGGGACTCTAATGCAAGCCTTAAAAGCCAGCAAAAGAGCGGCTAATGGCAGTCCAAGCTTCCTGTTTTCTTCCAAACACTAATGTTGGAGGCAAAGCATTCAATGGGAGAAGGAGCGGCTGCAAAGCAAAGCCCTCATTACATACTCTTTGAAAGCCGGTGTGGTAAGCAAGAAATCACACTGGAGTGAGATTAGTAAGCGTAGAAAACAGAGGTGCAGAACAGAACTGTAAACAAGGTTGTATCACTACTGCTTTGACAAGCGAAATTATTTTGTTAAAGGATAATATCTTGTTACCCTATTACATCGATCCTATTGAGACACAGACTCTTGAATGCTACTTATAAATCACTAAAATATTGAACAGGGAATGTGTTTCCTTAGACATAAATAGATGTATTGGCTCAAGAAAACAACTTTTCTGTCATTGTTCGCTTTTACACAAGCTCCACCCCATTTTTTCCATGATTTCCTTAAGTCAATGTAAATAGATATTATAAGTGTTGTGATTTCAAAGGAGGGATAGAGTACCATTGTGGATGGATGTCCCTGAGCTCCTAAGCAATATGATCCAGCCACATACAGTATATGTATACTCACAGGCATATTTTATTAATGTTATTGTATTGTACAACATATCCAGAGTCCACCAGCATGGCACATTTACAGACATGAAGTTTCTCTGAGAGCAGTATAAAATAAGAGAGACACAAAGGAAAATATCATATAGGTACTAGCAAGTTGTGTGAAGAACTGCCTGATAAAAAAGTTCACCACTTCATACTATCCAAAATGTTTAAATAAATTAAAAAACAGCTTCTCAATAACAGTGCCTTCTCCAATGAAGCCTTGGACGCTGCCGTCTGTTTTTATCCTCTTAAGACTCGACAAGGCTCATTGAATAATTTCCAGCAGATGATGAGAGGGGAGCAACATTTCCATGAAAAAGGCTTCAGCCTCATTACACATGATAATGGTGTTGACCAGGACTATGAAATGGACCTGACATTTAAGGCATCAATCAGGAGCATCTGCACATTGCCGATAAAGGTCGTATTTATTTGTTGGTCTTATAATATGCACCCAACAGTACAGTATGTTCTGAAGTTTATGTCTAATTAAATGGTAACGCATTTCCTTTTAAGGTATACTTCACAGAGCTGCTAGCTTGGATGTAGACTGTGTTTGTTAATGCCCAGCTATACATCACTTCTTACCAGCCTAAAGCCTCCTGCTATACACTTGTCAATTGTATTGATCACTTGCTAAGTGATGCAGTCTGAAGAATGCTTCACTTCTTGATGTTTTCCTTTCAGAGAGTAGCAGCAGTCTCTCTGTTTATGGTGTCGGAAATCTCCGTATTTACAATTTTAAGCTCTGCAGTTTGCACCTCTCCACCTGGCGACACAACACACAGTTTGCCTAAAGGGTCAAAACTTTTTGATGATTTGGAAATGAGTTTTTCTCACATCCCACCTGCACAGTAGAGAAATCTACGGTTAACTTGTGTGTTTTGGGCGCTACAAAAACATCTCATTTAAACTTTTCTTACTGTGAGTTCTGTGTTTAAATATGTCCACTGATAGCACTACTTCTATTCTATTTTATTGTATTTACTTGCACTATTTTATCTGTTTTATTGTGTTGCACTGTTGGAGGAGCCTGGGACCTAAGATTTTCATCGACATAACTACACTGCAGGGAATTGTCTCCAGCACACTATTCCCCAGGTCCGGTCCAGGTCATTTCACCCAGCCCTAGCGCAACAATGCATATTATATCAAGTTCTATTTGAACGCCACTCCCCTGACTCCCTTTCCTGAAAACACGACTTTTTATTTCAAGATGAGTGTGAGGATATATCACGCAAACAGGTGTCATACTGCACAGCTCTTAGCTACTGTAATAACCACTATAAAGTGTTCTCTCTACAGGATGGTTTACCCTCTATACAGCATGATCAAAAGGGACTTGCTTGTCTCAAGGAACTTGCATCCTTCAAATTGAAAGCCAAAAGACGTTTACATGGTTATGTATCCATACTCTGACAGCTCTCAACATATGCAGTCATCCAAGCATCCTTGAGGAAAAAATGATGAAATGGCGTTTGCTTTTTTGAGAACGAAAAGCGGGAGCTTGAAAAGGAAGCTCCACAGGAGACCAGAGATAAATCTTACATTCCCTCTCTTCCTCTGTGCATTTGTATTGCAATCTGAAATGTGTGATGCTTTGATCAAACATATCAGCAGTGCATGAGCATTTAACATGTTACACCCTCTCACAAGGTAATTATAGAGATGTAAAGCAGTAAAATGATTGATATGCTTCTACTATTGATGCCACAATACCATGATACTTCCATAATACACATCTGAAAACTCATCTCTTTCGACTCCACTTCGAGAGATAGAATTACTAACAAAGAATTACTAACAAAGTACTAACAGAGCACTTATATACTAACAAAGGACTGGCTTATCTAAAGCCAGTTGAGTAGCACTTGAAATGTTTTAGCTCTATAAAATCTGATGTACTTATATGATTCTGTTTTCTTCAAGTTTGTATCTTCCTGGTCGAATGCACTTATTGTAAGTCGCTTTGGATACAATGTAATGTAATGTAATACTGATTTTGAGACTAAGATAGTGCCTTTTAAGATGAGGCGATGATGTGATGCATGACATTTTAGCGACATTAAAGAGTAATGGCCTGATATAGGGTAGGGATGAGCATGAGCATGATGACACAGTCCCTGAGGTTGAAAGACAACCTGAACTACTCGACAGGATTTGAAAAGGTGAAGACATTTCAGATGCATTAGAGTCTGCAGATGTTCTAAATTGAAAAGTTTCATGGGGAGATAATGTCTCCTTCAGCAGATTGGCTTGACACTACTGCTTTTAAGATATTTTACAGAGGTAGAAGAAAATCACATAAGATTACAGGGCTTAGACAGAGCCTTTTCCTCGTGAGCAATATTCTCTCAGTTTTACCAACGGGAAGAAAAAGCTGCAATCACTTGTCAAAAAGCTAATCTCACTGATTGAACTGTGTGTCTGAAGATAAAAACATTTTACAAACATTACTTTGAGATTATACAGGGAGCAACTGCAATTTACTTATACATTATAAATTCTGTTGTCGCTTATTGTCTATAGAGTAACAAGTAAGTATATTTGAGATTATAAATATGTCAAGCTATATCCATGTAGGCTACTGTTGTTTATACACATTAAGAGTACAAATGTTTTGTACTTTTAATCGCCTCACTGATTATGTTGTTTCTGTGACACTTTGTGCCAACCAAGGCTTTTATTGTTTCCATTTATAGAGAGACTGCATGCAGCGACAACAGGAGACTGCTAGTTACAGATTTATCATAACACTGCAGAGAAACATTTCAGATAAAGAATCAGTGTAATACTTTCAATTTTGAGCATTTCAAAATAAAGTAGCAGCCATTAACAGACTAAAGAGTGCTGTGTTGTCGATGAGGAAAAAATACTTTGAATTTCTGTTTCTGCCTGTCAGTGTTGTCTTATGTCAAAATGTTCTATGTGTAGTGAAATATATTCATCCAGTCACTTTAACTCCCGAGGTCTGCCTGTCTTGTAGCTGATGGAGGTTTGTGATTGGACAATGCCGTCATGTGGCTGTCACTAATGGATTACCACCTACCACACATGTTCTCAAGAGACAATGTAACATCTATACTGAGCTTACATCACAGTGTGTCTTTCATTTACTTGACATGCATGTCTCACCGCACATGTACTGTATAGATTTATGGGCAACCTTTTTTTTTTTACAACTTGTTGCCAATTAAAGGTCGAGGTTTTCTAAATGTCAACTCGCATTTCTTTGAGCCTATCACATCAATTGACCCCAAGACAGGAAGTTCAACATTGCCATAAAAGTGAACATGACAAGTATTGTGTATTATGACTGCTGGAAAAGCTAATACGTTATTATACATACATTATACATATAAGGGTGAAAAGCCAATGATATAGTACAAAACGCAAAAGTGTCCAAATGTAATTACTTTTATGTAATTGTGCAATGTCCTTATAAATATGTTCAAATAAGCATGAAAACTTCTTTTTTTTTAGATCTCTTCATTTGGGGTAAAGTATGGAGAGTGGTACGGCATCTTTTATTTTCTAACATCCCTTCTCACCAACTGTTGGGAACACAGATGTCACAGAGCAGATGCCACTTAGGGAAAATATGAGGAATTATGTGGCAGAGCCCATTAACAAATTAGGCACTTAAATATTTATTTTTAACTTGCTGCTGTGAGAGACTTCCTTTTATATGTAGCTGTTCAATTGAATTTCAGGTTCATGGTTTCAGGATGAACGATGATTACAAACGATGCACCCGTGTAGAATCACACAGTAAGTGCTGATGCTTTCTGAGCTCTGTGTGCATCAACACAGGACATGTCATGTTGGAAATGATGCAGAAGAAGTAAATGAATGTGGTTTAAATTCACAGGAAACCAGATGGTGGAGACTCAGCCTGAGGGCAGCCAGCAAGCTTTCCTTTCCATTCTTTCTGCAGACCATTACCGCCAAATATTATATTTATTTAATGAAAGTGCTGCATTAGTAAAGTCCAATCTATGCAACCACAGATTTGAAGAATATAATTTGCACATTGCTCTAGGCACAAACTTATTTCTCATTAATCAAATTCAGTAATGTTCAAAAAACATGTTTATTTTGTTAAATGGCTTTAATATTGTCATGTTAGTGTTCAGCAGCATTGTGGCTTTAGCAGCCAGCTGGACTAACAAGCAAGCGTCTCCTTTATTTGTGGTCGGTAACCTCAAGAGTGAAAAATATAATTGTGGAAACTGACGCTGCCTGAGTTTGAATTACAGTGAACTGTTGCCACCTGCTGCATGATTTCAGAGGTGCAACAGAAACACTTTAAACTATGGCCTAAACACATCTCTGATCTCCTGCTATTAGCACCAGGTTTTCTTTTGTCATACAAAATAATGGATATCATTGTTCAGCTGTTCTTTTACGATTTGTATTACTCTATTAACTGTCCTTATGTTTCCAATGTAATATATTTGTGGTCTTATAGGGTCACATGTTTAAGCAGCAGTGAAAGAAACCTGCAGGTCTGCTGCAACTCTTACTACTTTTAAATCCAGGCTGAAGACTCTTATTCTTTCCGCTGCTTTAAATTACACTGCACTGTAACTTGTATTCATGTATTACCTATGTTATTGTTTATTAGCTTGTTTTATGTTTACTTGTATTCTCTTTGCTCTTTAATGTCTCTTTTTAAATGCCATATTTCTAATGTTTTATCTCTGGAAAAAAAATGTATCTATGAAATAACTGATGGATGATGGTTGGTATTCAATTATTATTTACATGTCTACTGCATGGTTAGATTTGACTCTCTGTTTGATTTCAATTAGTTAATCACAGTTGTTTCAGACAATTTAAAAAATGTTATGTTCTTTTATCATCTAAGTTGGTCCCATTCCGTTTATTGAAACATTATAATAAAAAACAATATACCGAAAGAAACGTGGCCGCTGAAGCTCCGGGGGTTAGTGCGCTGATCTGCAAATCGGGGGGTCAGCTGTTCGACCCTCTGCAGTCAACATGTCAAAGTGTCTTAGAGCAAGATACTTAAACCCCAATTGCTCCTGAAGGAATGTCCACGCTTTGGATAAAACCATCAGATAAATATTATGCAGTGGAAGTAACCCAAACCATACTCCACAAGACGTTGATGATGAAGGTGCATCAACTCTGATTAAGACTGTGAATTTTCTTTATTAAATGTGAGTTTAACAAGCAATCATACATATGATTTATGCACTTCAACCGCTATGATATCACGTAGCATATTAACTGGATAGTGTTGGCATCATGACAGCACAATGATCTTTGTGATGTGTTGACGGTCATCAAACTGACCTTCATGCTCAATTCAACATAAAGCAAAACCAGTTTTCAGCACATACCTAAAAACCTAAAAAAGGTCAAGTAAAAATTGTTCTTGTATCTGTTAAAATCACTAGCTGCAATAATCTCCTCCCCCTACCCATAATAGAAAATAATTAAGTTCAATATTCTCAGAAAAAAAACACGGTTCATCTGGAAGGTATCAGCAGAACTGAAATTTAGAAAGAAAAGAAAGAGTTTGATGAAGTACAAAAGACATTATGAGTTATTGAAACAAGTGTCGGCAAAATACATACCTTCCAGCGGTTACCGCACTCATTACACAGGACAAATGTGGTCATCGGCTCATCAGCACTGCGTGTCTGCACCTAAAACACACACACACACGGATTAAGAAGCTGTAAACATTGCAGACATAAGAGGATACAATGAGGAGATTAACTGAATACAATTGTATAAAACTTCTTCATTAACACAGTGGTGTCTGGGAAATGTGTTCCTAGGTCCATAACCTTGACCCAGTTTATCAGTTTGTACTGCCCTTGAGCACAGGCCTGCGACCTAGGGCTGCTGTGCAGTCAGTGTTTTGCCTCCCTATTCCTGCCTGCTGGTCAGCTGATAGAGGAGTTATAGTGCTTTGCCAGTTTTATCTTGTTATGCAGCATGTTGATTCTTCTCTCAGAGCTAGCTAAATACATGGGACTGGAGGAGAGATCTTCAGAATTGGTTGACTGTGTCACCTTGTAGCTGCAGTAAATGTCTTTGTCAATTCTCAGGCCGTAAGTTCATATCAATCTTCAGTGTTTGCCATCAAGTTTCAGCAGCTCTCCCCGTGTTTCATTGGGTTTCGACTCCATGCTCCAGAAGTTTCCATTACAAGTGCAATTTTTTTTTTATGGCAGACTATACAACGATTCTTTTACTAGATGTTTCATCACATACAATACGATGACCTTTCTTATTACAATCGTGACATCCTTCATATGGCCTTTTTCCATGACATTCTTTACGACACTTCTTATGACATTCTATAATACTTTAGTATTTTTTTTATGGGACAGGGCACTGTGTTTTTTATTTTGTGAGATTCTATCATATGACTTGTATGAAACTTTTATGACATTTGTATTGCATACTACAGGTGTGTGTGTTTACCTGGTTGTAGGTGCAGTTCTTCTTCCTGCACTTGCTGCACTGGAACATGTCGGACGAGGTGCCTCCAGTTTTGGCCATCTGGTGCTCCCGGATGGCTTCCTGGGTGAGAACGTTCCTCAGCTGTTTCAGCTCCTCGCTGGCCATCTCCTACATTAAGCAAATATGTGAGAAACTGGGGCAGATCAACATAAAAGTGTGGCACACCAACAGATCCGAGCATCACAAAAGGAGTTCATGGATGGTTTAGTATGAATTGGCGGTGTTCTGTACCTCAGCCGACATGCTGGCGATGCGACCCAAGTCAATGTTTCCTGCGAGGACGTTCCTGCGAAGCCCAGGGTTCTTCGGGTCCTTCAGGTTGCTGATACGGCTGCGGACTTTGTTTTTATACTTCATATCAGTGGCCTTTGATTCCTGGTAGATATGTGCAACCGCGCAGTCAAGGTAGATCTGATCACAGTCATAATGTCAAACAGGATACTTTCAAGTTTGATGACCAAACATAGAGAAAAACAATTAGTTAAATTGAAGGATATGATCTTCAATCTCTGCAGCCATGCTGTCACAGTTGGTTGCAAAATCCTTGAAGTCGTCTGTAAAGACCAGAAACAAAAGTAAATCTGGACATCACAGTGACATTTGTGTGTGTTCCCTTGGTGGTATCTTGCTGTAGATTTACACTCTGCAGTCTGTTTTTGTATGTGTTTCTTTGTCAGAGTATTCAGAGCACAGCAGCTACAGTAGTGTGTATTCTCAGTGATAAAGTCTAATCTTAGCCTCACTGTCTGCGCGCAGGGCAGCTGCCAGCAACTCAATGCACTTGTCTCTGATGGAGTCCCCAGTAGCATAACGAGGGGACAGTGGCCCCCCGGGGGAACTGAAGCTGGGGGACATGGGGCTGGTCGGGGTGGTGGGAGTTTTAGGAGTTTCGGCTTTGCCCCTCCTATAGAAAAAGGACACATTAAAGCATAGCATTCAAAGTGTGTGAAGCAACACCTCCTGTGTGTTTGGCCTGATTTGACCTTAGGAAGGAAAGGAGTTACCTGCTTTTGTGATCTGCTTTTTTGGGGCAGCATAAAACCCTCATTAGCTTTGGTCTCAAATGATTCATATGTCTTTATGGGCTTTAGGTTTGTTTACCTGAATATAAGTTACTTAAGATGAATGTATTTCAGCTAGATTAAATGTTAAATAATCATCAACAAACATCATAAACCTTAGCCTACATGACCCTACTATTGACAACATAAATAAATAATTGAAATACTTCTCAATGCTGTCGGTAGAGGGCTTCCTCTGTGGAGGTCCAGGCTGAGGAGTCTTAGAGCCGTGAGACTCTCTCCTGTAAAACAAAGTCAATAGCGTCATCTTCTTGCTTTTCATAGAGAAACCCTCTGAAACCTTAACGGAAAAATGATTGACCTTTCAGCTGGTAGCTTCCTTGCTGGCGGTGAGCTGCTTCTCTTTGAATCGATGGATTTCCGCCTAGTGAATAATGAGACACTTTCAGTAAATATACATTTCCTTTGCATTTCCAAGTATGAGTGAGATTTTACCTGTCAGGTTTGGAGTCAGTTGACGGATGTTTCACTGGTGGGCCAGGCTTTGAGTCGCAGGAGTCCTTCCTGCAACACAAGAGACACCGATAAAGTGTAGTTAGTGTTGATTCAAAGGCAATATACTGTTGAATTCATTTGTTTCTGCACACCTGTGTTTTTCTTTTTTGACATCCAAACTGGGCTTCTTGGGAAGGGGCGGTCTTGAGTCCAATGAATCTTTCCTGAAAAAGGAAGCATTTGTTTGATTCTTAGACAAATCCACTTGCAGAAAGTGAACAACAAGGCACATATAACCATCACAGGTGTTCATACTCATGAGTGACCTACCTTTCTCTCTTAGCCTCATCTGAGTGTTTAATAGGCACTTTGATATCCGATGACTCTTTCCTGGAAAAATAAAACAAATGTCCATATATATTACCAAAATAATATATTTGCTCTTTACAGTTAGCTATTGCTCTCCCTTTACACTGTAAGTAAAGAAGTGAATAATTTATTTTTACATCATATATTGAAGAAATGCAAGAAACATAGTGAATAAAACCTTAAGCTGATTAAATGTATCCTTGGAAACTCTGTAAATCTATTTATTTTGCAGCGACGTAAAAAGAAACCGAAAAACATGGGTTGAGGTCACTGATCCTCCAGCATTTTTTTCAGAATGAATAATTTCCAGAATCCCGGACCTTTCTTTTTTTACAAGGTCTGATGTCTTCTTCTGTGGTGGAGGTTTAGAGTCTGATGACTCCTTCCTGCTGCGGCAAACAACACAAGGTTTCGATTCAGAAAGGAACATTTATAATTTTTCAAAAATAATGCTGTCAGACACTTCCGGTCCTGTAATGAGAATTCATCTGATCCAGACCTCTCTTTTTTCACATCGGGTAATTGGCGCTGCGGGGGAGGAGCCTGGGGGTGAAGGTGAAATGGAAGTGGAGCAAAAGGAGCGTTGGGGTCAGGTGGCTCCTTTCTGAATAAAAGAAAACACCTTTGAGTTGAGAGGCGTCGCTTCATGGCGAGAGTGGATATTATAAGCAATTACTTATGTGAGGCAACGCAGTGGGCATGCAGACCCTGACCTGGGTGGAGGAGGATGAAGGTGAAGAGGAAGAGGAGCAAATGGAGCATTGGGATCCAGTGGAAACTTCCTGGTGTGAAAAAAATTCAACATTTGTTTGAGAAATCTCACATTTCTCTGCACTAACTCAGTCCACCATGCACCGAAGCATGCCTGACCTTTCTTTCTTTACTTCCACGGAAATCCGCTTCGCCGGCGGAGAGGCGGGGAGAGGAGCGTGAGGACGAGGATGTCGGGAGGAAGAGTCTTTACCGTCCTTCCTGAACAAATACCACAACAGAAAAGTCAGAGAGGGGCAACTGAAGAGTACCCAATGCTGTTCCAGTGGAATCAAAAGTATTTTCTGACACACCTCACTGACCCATCACAGCATGCACCCATGCACAGAGAGTATCCGGTTAGCCCAAGAGTCTGCTAATAAAACTGAAGACACAAATGTCAGTGCATTCGAGTGACTCAGAAAGGGTTATGTGGTGCAGTTATATTTCCGTCCATCATGCTCTTCAGCGCACGCCATGCATGGGTCCAGACCTGTCTTTTTTCAGGTCCACTGAGGGGCGTCTAACTGGGAGAGGGGGCCGGGCAGGGAGTGGGGCCCGGGCAGGGCGAGGGGGCGAGGGGTCCCGGGTGGGATAAAGAACAGTGCAGTCCATCACTCCTCTCCTGCAATACATTATTTAATCTGAAACTCTGACGCATGTTTTGATGTGTAGTAATACATTTTTGAGCCACCTCTGTCTCACCTTTCGAATAGTGGTTTGGAAAATATTGGTTTCTTTCTCTGGGGTTCGATCGGCGGCATCTCGTGTCTGTTACTCTCCTTATATTTGCCCTTCTTCATGTCATCTGTGTAGCTGTGCTTCTTCGGCTCCTCTGGGTTTCTTTCCTTTTTGAACTCTTCCAGGTGTTCTCCTAAAGGTCTTTCTTTCCTTGGTTCTGGATGCTTTTTCTCACCCTGCAGGTCTTGCATATTTTTCTGTTTGTAGTAATCTGCTTCCAGTGGGCCATCCCCTGCATGTCCTTGCTTTTCGGGTTCTTCTAAATGCTTATCTTTTCTGATTTTTTGGGGATGTTTCTCATATTGGGGCTCCTCCAGGTGTTTTTCATCGCTGGGCTCTTCTTGGTGTCTCTTTTTGTTTCTGTGTTCATCATTGTGTTTTTCTGTTCTGTTTTTATCAGAGTGTTTTTTGTCAGGATCTGAGTCGTGTTTGGATTTGTTACCCAGTCTTCTGTGACTAACAAAAACAAAGGGAGTATCATATTTACCTCTTTCCCAGAGCCAGAAAAAAACGTCTATAGTTTACGTCAGGTCTGTTGTTGTTGCACCTTAAGCCCTCTTCATACAGGATTAAACTGACTGATGTTGACGGGTTATCTATATTACTTCAGTTGTGCGCTAAGCTGATTAACTCAGCAATAGTTAACGGCTGTATCGGTACAAACTCAGAGATGCCTTTACAGCTTTTACAGCAAATAGTGGAATAAATTAAATCCAAATGGGGACAAACAATGTCAGTCTCAGATGGAAACACCATGCATGATCACTTCGTTCATACTGTGTAGCGTCTTTAGAAATACCCTAGTTCGCACTCGTGAACATGTTTACCTAGAAAAACATGCAAATTCAAGCCTCAGGGAAAGAAGCTTCCATCATGACATGCCTATAGGTGCAGGTAGGAACGTAGACAGACAAAATATGATTTAAAAGCTTCCATGGAAACTTTTAAAAAAAGAGAAAATATTTACACAGTGTAAATAACTATTGACTGGATAGGCTGCTAGAGTGTGACTCCTGAAACTTTCTTACAGCTTTAATTTGTGTTCTTCTTATGAAGGAGATGCTGTGTTAAACTATTTCTATGTAATATAAATATAATATACATTATTATGAATACTATATTTAATAAATACAAATCTACAAGTACTCTAGGTCTACTGTTGTGTATTGTGGCAATTCATGATAAACATCTCTCTATCTCCCTGAACGTCTACACTTCCATCTTTTACTACATCATATTTCAGATTAAATGAAACCAGTTCACACTCAACACTCTCTTCTTGTCTCTGCTTCTTCATTAAATATCATGCTAGCTGTGGGGTTTCGGTGCAGCAGCTGTCAAAGTACTGACCTGCTCTGTGTGTCAGAGGGGGGGCTGCTTGGAGACCCGGCCGTGTTGCTGGAGTCCAAACCGTTCTTCGTGAGGGATGCTTTCTCAGTATCTGTGTGAATGTTTGTGTGGAGGAATAATATCAGTAAATCACTCGGTTCATAATGTGTTTACTGCACAAAGCATGCTTCTACTGCTGAGTAAATCATGCATCAGTGTCAAGTACCCAGATGTCTTTTCCAGTCTTTAATGAGGACCTTTGCCAAGGCAATGACTTCCTCATCTGTGCAGTGCTTCCTGATTCCGTTCACTGACATGCCGATCCTCGTTTCCTTAAACAAACATACATTTGATCTTAAGTAATAGCAGTCATCTTATTTGACATGATGGTTTATGACTATCAATAAATCCTATGTTAAAAAGAAAACTGTAAATTAGACTAAAGACAACATACTGGTGCATAATTGTATGCATGGTCCTTCTATAAATAAATGCATACCTGGAGAAGTTTGAGTGTCATATTGAAACTTTTGAGTTCCTTCAGCAGGTCCATGGCACCCTCCTGAACACACAAAATAGTGAAATGCAAAAACAAGTCAGACGTTTTAACCTGGAAATATTGAATGGTTTTATTTACAAATATGTCATGAAGATGTCTAATGCAGATTTGATTCCATGCAAATATGAACATCTCAAAAAAGAAAGTGCAGATCGTGTGTGTGAGCAGAAACAGTTTCACTTTTGTTATTTGCATTTTAGACAAATACATATTAATTCATACATTTAAATTATATATCATAACAGGCATTACATAGTCATTTGTGAGACTATTGTCTTCATTCTAGAAATCAAAGTTTCCATGGATTATTTTTTTAGTAGGCTGCTACTGCATTGTCGTTTAAAGCCCTCTAATGCACTCTGCACTCCGTGACTCGCGCCATGAAACAACGTCCTGTTTGCAGTTCACAACGCACACGCACGTACGCACGCAAACACACGCACGCACACACACACACACACACACACACACACACACACACACACACACATTCACAAACGACCTTGCCCAATGGTCGCTCTGTTTACTTTCTGTCGAGACGAGTCACTTTTAAAACGTCAAACTGCAAAAAGTTGCAGAAATTGTCGAAAAGCTGACAAAACTTGTTCCATAGAGCGCGGCACAGTAGAGCCTAACACCTGTTGATCATTTGTGGAGTAGCCTACAGTCAGGCTCATATTTCAAATGTCGAAGTATTACACCGATACAAACGAAATCAAACGTAATGCAAGGTAAATCTGAGGGGAAATATTTCCAGAAGAGACGTTCAAGAGCCTTCTGTGCAGCACGAGGTGGCGGGACGACGCACCACCTGTGGGTGTCAAAATAAGTTCTCACCGTGTTATTCCGAGTCACCATCTTGTCCAGTTTTTTTGCAATCCGGATGAGATCTTCCTCTCGCGTCATCGCTGCATTTACTCGATTAACAAGGAACCTATAATGTCGATAGGGTACTTATTGCAAACCGTGAAATTAGTTTTTTTCCTTCTAAACAACTGTTTGTCTCCTCTGTAGGTCGGACTGTAGCGCACGCTCCATTCAGCCCAGAGGCGTGTCCTGCTGCAGGGTCCCACACGCTGCACGACACATGACAACAACTAAATATAGAAGCTGAAGTGGACACACATATATAATGCTAATGGTTATTCACTTAATGATATGTTAAAGAGACATATTCATTGATTACTTTCTTGTGATGCTACACATCAGTGACCTCATTGCATCCGTATTCAGTCTCGTATTACTCTGTGTTTTGGCTGCACCTGTTATTTCCAGTGCAACAGTTTTTGTTGTCGTGCCAAAGTTCAGCCTGACACCGGATCACAGTTACTACATGTGTGTTAGCTCACCAAGAACTTCAGCACTATGTAACACAGATGTACCCTTTCTGAGCCTTGGATGTGTATGTGTGTTCAGGTGTGTAGTTAACATCAGGCAAAAATAATTCACTTTCGCTATTACAAATAATATAATGACTGTTGGAACTTTTGTATTTGTTTGTACGTGTTTACCACCAGAGGGCACTGTGGTGTAAATCTATTACCTCACAACAGTCCAACAACAGATATGATCACAGATCAGATATCATGCTGACCTTGCAACCAACCATTACATTTTCTTCTGGGTGCCATCCTTCAAGTAGTAAATGTAAACCATTTTTAAGTGCTCACACCATTTGCTGTAACATTTAGCGTTTAGGTGTGACAACGTTAGAGAGCTATTTTACCCAAAATGTTTGAAGTGATATCATCCTAATATTGAAGTGGAATCATATTATTCAGAATGACTGAAGCCTGTTTCCGTGCTGCTCAGTCTTTTTTGAGTTCTGGTGGTGTACACAGTGAGTACGCTGAAGTTGGTTAAAGGAACATTCAGTGCATGAAATTACTTGATATTACACGAGCAAGTGCTTTTCACAAGATCCCTTTAAAAAATGTGTTTATAAATCAGCCTTGACAACTTTTTGGAAGCAACCACTTTCAGACTGTTTTCATAGCAAAATCAGGGGAAGCACGCTCCCAGTGCTGCAAGGCCCAGAGACTTACTCCCACGGTCGACCCGCTGCACTTCAGATCTTAGAGACGTCCCTGCTGCTGGATGTCTCCACAGTTGTGGGAAGCGAGGACATGGGAGATGCAAGTCCCAACAGTCTGCTTTTGAAGTTAGATCAAATATCAGTGGGATGAAGGTTTTGAGGTTTTAATTAGTTAGGATTTCTCCGTCTCGAAATGTACTCATACAGCGACAGTTTATATGGACAGTTTATGTAGGCAGCAATGCTCTGCAACATAATTGTATATCATTACAGAACAGTATTGGCTGGAAAACGTAAAAGTCTGCCCTTAAGGTGAAGTGTAAGAGAGTGGATTTCTTTGATAACGGTGTGTTTAAAAGCCTAAAATATGGAGCATGTCCCATTTATCCTGAGAGCTAACTGTGATGCTTTTGTTTGTGGCCCGAGGATTTGAAGATAACTGTTAACGATGGCAGTTGAAAGTACAGTCTGAAAGCTTGTCTCGGGCAAAGAGTATTATCTCTTTACAACACTCTTACACAACAGGCTGAGTGTATAACCCTTACCCCTGGGTGTCTGGCAGGTAGAGACAATGTGGGCCAACTAGAGAAGTGGGACAGCTACGCATGAGGTAAGAGAGGAAGCAGGCCAAGAGGAAGGACCAGTGATCAAGATCAACTGGCAACATCCTTTAAAACTCTGTGCACTAAACCCTTCGGCTTGGAGCCATTCGAGAAGAAGCAGAGGATGAAGAAAACAACCTGCTTCCACTTCTGCAGCCCCAGACCTTCTTCCCAGACATTTGGACAAATAAACTGTATGATCTCTTTTGAAGAAAAGCACTCTGTATAGCTTGATCCACAAGCCTCATCGCAAAAATCAAATAAGGCTCATAGACAGAATATTATAATACATTAATCGCACAAAAAAAACAGCAATTGCAAGCTGCGTCAACATCATTGACTGAAGACTTTATTATGTATTAATTTGATATTTTATAACGTGTATATTGCCAATGTGTCAGAAAACAGTTGCTTATTTACACACTAAATTATTGCAGATAAACATTTGCTTTTTATTTGGGTTAATGTATGGGTCGACATAATGAATTTAAAGGTTAAAATCACTCTGTTAGTGCTTTATTTGTCTCTCTGACGAAACAATTATAATCTGGATCTTCAGCCGCTATGCGTTCACCCATGTGACGTCCGTATTATTTTCCGTGTTTGTAATGCTAAAGGACAGTTTGTTATAGTTTTTTTGATAGAGTTGGATATGTCAACAAAGAGTTGCATCAAAAAATACTATAATCTGTAATACAGCAGCATGTCCCGAATGACAAACAGAAAAGAAAGCATGCATTTGCCCCATAGGGCAAACATTGGAAAATGGATTCATGTGCTGGAAATAAGATAACTACAACTTTGAAGCCGGGGTCCTAGATTCAATGCCAGATCAAGTCTAATAGAATACATGATTTTATACTGTAAAGAATTTCAATAGAGAGCCCACTGTGTTGGTCCAAAGTGTTCCTCTTAGGGCACTGTACATCCTACATGCTTTAACAGACAAAGAGTACACACAGATCCAACAGGGAATATCCACCAGTCTACTCTCCTCTATAGGAACACCTCGCCCAGAGCTGGTGTCTTCGCCAGTCACAGACCAGAGACGCCAGGCCTGCGCAATTATGGCAATTTTTTTATGACATCAGACCAGAAAATGAATGATTTAATTGAGCTGTCCATTTTTTCTGGATCATGGTGCAGGATGCAGAACCTGTAATAGAGCATGTCAAAACAGAGTGGGAGAATTGTTTAGACGTTCACATCTGCCGTTGGCTGGAAGGTCATTCCAGTTGGTTCGTCTGCTAATAATGACCACTGTTTGGCGTTGGCGCTCGCAAAAAGTAGGCTAAATCTCCTGGAGAGGTTGGACCACCCAAAGACTGTAAGAACATCCCTGTGCCTTCAGCTGTCTCAAAGTCGTTATTTACTGCCACACACACTCCAAATCTACCATATCCAAAACTGTTTTGGTGGGGGCACTATTTTAGGCTACCTTTGACCAAAATAACCGGTGGTGCCACCGTTAGACACAATCCAACCAAAATAAGTCAATGAATAACCTTACTAAAGCTGAATTACGCCCCAACAAAGAGATGTTTAACTCGATTCCTACAAAAAATACTGTTACTGTCAACTGATTTGCAGATTAGGAAGAGAATGATTCGGCCTATACAGTAGCTTCACAGTGAGCAGCACAAAGATTCATTTAAAGCTGGATTGGAATATGTAAAATATGCAATATAACTTTTCCACAACCGTCAATTACACATTGGCACACTGTACAGACACTGAGTCATTTGTATAGTGTGTCTGCAAAAAGATCCTGTGGTTCTTCCCAAGGCTGCGATTTGATCTCTGAGCTCTCTTCGTTTGTGCTTGAGCCACGACTTTATACTGACAAACAAGTGCATAACCCTCATTTGGCATGAGAATAAAAGAAAGGAAAATTGTTTCAAAATATAGAACAAAATGAGGATGAAGATCAGCTCAAAATAATTGATAAAGCGGAGCTCTTACGCCAACAGCCCAGATAGGGTTAGTGTGTAAATCCCGTCTTACTCTCATTTCCTCTTCAACTGACCTCTAATCCAATTATAAATTCAAAACCTGCAAAATCTACCTTTCCTCTACTTATTAGCAGCTTTCTGAAGTGATTTAAGAGAAGCAGGAAATGCTGACTCAATGCTGAATGACCCAGTTAGTAGACATGTAAATCCACAGATGTTACACTTTGGCTCTTAGAAGTTGATTGAATTCAGATTTTGTTTGTGTTCTGTTGTAAATTTGAGACCCTGAGTATCACCAATGGTTCTTGCAATTTAAAGGTGGTGGGAAGTAGTGGAGTACAAATACTTTGTTACTGTACTTAAGTACATGTTTCTGGTATCAGTACTTTACTCCACTACTTATTTTTCTGCCGACTTTTTACTTTGACTTCTTACATTTTGAACACAAATACCTGTACTTTCTACTTCTTACATGTTGAACCCAAATATCTGTACTTTCTACTTCTGACATTTTGAACCCAAATATCTGTACTTTCTACTTCTTACATGTTGAACCCAAATACCTGTACTTTCTACTTCTCTCATTTTCCAAACAGGCTGGTTCCNTCTTGCAATTTAAAGGTGGTGGGAAGTAGTGGAGTACAAATACTTTGTTACTGTACTTAAGTACATGTTTCTGGTATGAGTACTTTACTCCACTACTTATTTTTCTGCCGACTTTTTACTTTAACTTCTTACATTTTTAACACAAATACACAGTAAAATCTGGAGTGTTAATTTAACACTCTGAGATAAGGAACATATGTTCACTGGCTCAGTGTTGAAATGTACTCTTTAAGTGTTCAATTAAGTGGGCGGTGTACATTTTCAAAACAGGCTCATTACTTTAGTTTTAATCTGCGTTTGGTGGTGTGATCATTATTATTTAGAGTCATTGCGTGCCTATTGAACACAATCCATGAATCTATAATTTCCTGGTCTTCTCTGAACAAGAGGGATGAGAATGGCAGTTAGGGAGGAAGCGTAAGAGGCAGAGACAGGTGATGAAGTTAGCAACAATACTGAGAGCAGCGGCGATATTAATCTCCGTTGCTCTCTCACCCATGGCCATACAGT
>NW_011346060.1:21696-28245 GCF_000735185.1 Notothenia coriiceps | reverse complement strand
CCAATATATGAACTGCAGTGTGTGCCACTTCCGTATTGGCGTCCCGGCTCTTCCACAGAGTTTGCCGCTTGAAATAAACCAATAAATAAAAGCAAGGATAATTGTGTGTTATTGGTGAGTAAATAACAGTGTGTTATTTGAAAAGAATAACAAATTAGAAGGAAAAAAAGATTTTAAAAATACAGATTTCAGTATTCTGAGGCTCTGAGCCCCATTTTATTTTCCTCACAGACAGCAACAAAAGTCAGAAATTATACGATTTAAATAAAAGCAATAATTGTGGCTTGATATTGAGTAAGAACCTATTTTTATGAACCACACAGCTTCCGGTCTTCCACGATCCGACCGGAGAAAAGGACGTGCTTGAGGCACGAAACACATTACCAGTAGAAATACATTGCTTTTAAAATCGTGCTGTGCAACACGAAAAAAAGGGGAAAATCGTGTTTGTGAACACGAATCAATAGATTAAAAATCGTGTTGGTGAACACGAAATGCCATGAGACTGGGTTGGTCCTAAACGGCTTGTTGGAGCTCCTGCCCCCGCCCCCCTCCCTGTGAGCCCAGTGTGCTGTGATTGGTCGGGACGTTGCGGGGCTCGTTGCGGGGCTCGTTGCTGCGATCTGCTGTGAGGAGCGGACAGGCTTCCGGGTCGGCGATACAGCGAGAACAAGCGAAACTCATCCTGAGCACACACAAACACTCACAGTCGAAGTAAAAACAATACATGTGGCTTGATATTGAGTAAGAAAAAGGTTTGTAACACTGTGAGCATGGGTCTGCGGAGAGCATTTCTCCGCCATCCCAACTTAGCAGCCCGAAAAACGTTTACCCATTTAAACAGTCGTGGTAGCCTTGTTTGTTTTAAACATCATAAATACACAAACAACAATGAATACTTACAGGTTGTGTAGCCGAATCTCCCACTGGTCCAAACAAAGTAGGAACAGCATCGTTCTTCAGTGCCCTATACTCTGTGCATATCCGGCATGAATCGCTGAAAGGTTTGGGAAGCTTTGTTTCGTGAAATGCTGCCAGATGGTGCGGCCTCTGGGTATTCACACGTCACAGTACCCAGGAAGTAAACAATGGAAAATGAGAAATCTCCAACGAGGCGTTTTGGGGCAGCATAGACTGTGAGAGTTTTACTCGCTACAGGGTGTACTTTGAGGGTGTTTGACTCTGCATACCGTTTACATGCATAAAAACCTTCATAACACACAAGGGGACGGGTAATAACTGGAAAAGCATGACATGGGACCTTTAAGTTTATGCAAGGATGATATGTGTTCTTTATGAGGTTCTTTGGCCCTAACCACAGAGTTTTACCTCAACCTTTGGGATTATTCCTGCTTTCAGAACAACTCTGCATCTGATAGATATCTGCTTATCCACTTTAAAATAAAATGTACAGTGATATACGCAGTGCTCACATTCTTTCAACAATTGCAGATGACACAATTCTTATTTCACGTTCCCCATGTTTATTTGAGTAGGTGTGGCAATTTCACATTGTTCGGGCAAATGTCCAGTTATGTCCAGCAAGCAGAGAATATTCATGTATAGAACAATCACAATCTCATCAGTAGGCCAGTTAAACCATTTCAAGTATCATATATTATTAACCTCTGCTTTATACCAATTCCTAGATGGATTCCTGCTGTTACTGTACATCAATATTAATGCTGTATATGACTATAATGCAAACAATAATGTCAATATCAAAATGCTGTACAAAACAACAGGATGTACAGGAAATCAGTTGGGAAAGACACTGCATAAAACATAAAAAATACAAAATAGGCACTTAAGAATATCACTCACACGCACGCACGCACGCACGCACGCACGCACGCACGCACGCACGCACGCACGCACGCACACACACACACACACACCACACACACACACACACACACAAAATCCAGACACTTGACCCCATGTTTTCCCACAATTCACCTGAAGTTATTTTTACAATTATATCAGATCTTGGCTGGAGCAATGTTAGACCTTATGAGCTGATCATGATGATGATTATGGTGATGATGAAGGCTCAACCAGCAGGAAGAACGAGGAACGTTTGAGCCACGATAAAATGCATCGCTGCTGTCTGACACCTCGCATGGCTTTTTCTTATCCAAGTCATCAGGAAGTCTGTTTTAAATTAGACCTGCTATCCTCTCACATGATGGAGGTGGTGTTATGTATCTTAGCAACATCTTGGGGGGTGTCAATTCTGCCGCAGTGGAGTGTTAATTTATTACGAGTTTCAACAGTCGAGACACAACATATTGTTTTCCATGTAATTTTGAGATTTTTGCAGATTATGCTTGTATATAATCTCTTATTTCAAGGAAAATGAAGAATAAAAATACACATTTAGATAATCATTTTACTATTTTTTTTAAATGTTTTGTAGATTTTTCTTAAATTCTCAAAAATGTAGCCTCAAAATGATTAATTTGTAGATTTAAACATATCATCAAAGGAACATTTTAATACAACAAATAATTGTGCTAATGTAAATAATTAAATGCGTAATTTTTATGAAAGGCAATATAATAGTTTTAATCCAAACCCTATTAACCTGTAGTGTCCATCCTTTCCTGCACTTCATCATCATATAATACTTCCTTAAAAGAAAGGGACGTTTTGTAAAACATATGAAAAGTCATATTTACATGGATAAAGTCAACTGCATAACCATGTCGTATTTTTAATATATTAAAAAACGAAGGATTACTGCCATTGAGTCAATGTGAGTGCGGTGAGTCAATATGAGAACAATCAGCCATGTTCATAACGTGGCAAGTTCCTGACTGTTATTGATCGCACATAAATCAACCGTATAGAGAGAAACCCTTTCAATAGGAAGACACAGATTGTCAAAACAGTGCAACACACCACACATGACCTGTAAGATCACATGACCTGTAAGATCACATGACCTGTAAGATCACAGCACCTGCTGCAAAAATAAAGAGCTTTGTAAAGTTCTGCTGCTTTTCCCTACTGATTTGCTTTTTGGAAACCCCCTCTGCTGGGTTAGGGTTAGGGTTAGTCACTAACAAGTCTGTTGATCAATACTTATGTACAGCTTTCAGGTGGGGGGCTACCTGTCAGTGATGACAGTATAATAAAGTTTCAGAGTAGATACATATTAAATTGTGCCTGATATTATCAACAACAAAGGTTTTCAAGTCGAAAAATTATGTTTTTTAAAGTATTGCTATCACTCTTCCTTCCCTCATGTCCTTTCACACGATCAGGGCAAAAAAATAAACAACTTCAACCTGATCTCCTTTCTCACATTATAGTTGTCCTCAGTCCAGCTTGTTGCTGTGGAGCTCAGCTACAGTGTGTCAGGAGGAGACTGACCCAAAACCATCGAAAGAACAAACCATGAAAACCAAAAATATTCAATAAGGCAACATTCTGTCTAATGTAATGTAATCACAGCCCTGGTTAGAAAAAACCTCAGGACAATCATTTGGGTGTCTACTGGGCAGCACAATTAACAACAAATGGAATAACATACATAATAAAGTCAAAATATGCTAAAATATCTGAATGAAGTTTAAGCAGCTGCAGAGACGGTATACTACAACATCCTTGTTAGATCCAGATCTTCTAAAAATAAATCTGTTAAAATGTTCACTAGTCATTTTTCTCAGATCGTGCCGCTCTACTGGTTTGGGTGGTTCTGGGATTGTTCCATGACCTCCCCCCTCCACTAACATATCAGTCGCCCCCCCCATATTTAGAACACTTGAATAGATGTATCTGTGAAGACATGACAATAGTTTATGGTAAGCCCTTAACCTGAATGTATTCTAATAACATCTTTGTCAGACTCTGTGAATGTGTTCACTAATACCGTCTTCATTTTAAGTCCAGAAGCGTAATATCTACTGCTAATAAAAACATTCTGGCGTTAAAAATTAAATTATCTCCCCTACCTAACAACTGAAGCGGGTCATTTTAAAGACAGCTACCAATCACACCTAGAGAGGAACGATGTTATTGTACTCGTTCCTCTCCCCTCGGGCCCCCGCCATCATCAGCGCCCCCTCCAGTCCGGCCATGTTAGAGGGGCCGACCTTCAGCCCCCCCCCCGGCCCCCTCCTGGTACACCACGGCATCATGGGAAGACACAATAATCCTGCTCCCTGCTGACGGGGACATCTCCTCCCCCCTCCTCTGTTGCTCTGGCGTGGGAGCGGGCGCTCTGATCCCGCTGCTCCCGGCCCCCGTGCTCCCTCCCCCGCCTCTCTTTTTAGGCGGCGGCCCCCACATAAAGCCGTGGGGGGGGCGGTAGTGCTTGCGGGCGTAGCGGAGCAGGCGCCTGCGGGTGGCTGGCAGACGGATGGTGTACACAAAGTACTCCAGGACGCTGTGCTGCATGCTGGGAAGAGTGTTGTGGCTCAGAGACTCCTCCAGGAACAGGTGAACCAGGGGGGCCTTGAACGCCTCGTAGCCCAGCTCGCCCAGGGACTTGAGGATGCGAGTGATCCGCAGGTAATTGTGCTGGGACCTGAAAAACAACGCAGGATGAGGGGAAATGTCTCCTACGAATAATTCCTGTTACAATGCAACCTTTGATCAGCAATAGATTAGCGAGGGAATGAGATACAAACTGTGTATCCACTCTCATTATGGGCAATGGGATGTTCACACACATTCTGACGGTAATGGAAAACTGTGTTTATCTGTATATGTGTGTGTGCTTACTCATTAAGGTGCTGGAAGCGCTCCTTCCAGTTGTGAGCCCGAGCAACATTCCCACTCTTATCCAGCAGTTTGATGCCGTAGAAGTCCAGCATGAGGGAATACGCTGCCAGGAACCTCCGCTTGGCTTCCCGAGTGCTTTGGAACTCCTGACGGGATTAAACACAGCGGGTCAGAGGCCTGCACACAGGTACAATATCACAACTAAATGCACCAAGGTTCATCCCTATTATTAAAATAATGTTTTAAATGTATTGGATGAATGGAAAATATGACTTCCAATGATAGAGTGCAAACAGCTGTATGTTTATATACAGTACTGTCCTTCCTCTCTTACTTTGATCTCTTCCTGAGTCAGTTCATGTGCGTAGAAGTTGAGCCCTTGTTCTCTCAATGGAAACAACCTGCCACAAGCAAAAGGGAATACAAAAATGAAAAAAAGGTTTGTGGAAGTGGTAAAAACATACATGTACATTATATATTGAATAGTTTTTGCTAAAAGGGAAAATGTATAGTCCGGATTTACTTTGTGGAGATTATCATCCTGAATAAAGAGTGTAAGTATCATAAATATTTACTAAACATGTTTTAGTTTCTCCAATATTCCAAAATCCAATGGAAAATCCCAATGGTTTTGTTGAGGGAGCCCTTGTGATGCTAACCCCAAATACATCATCACTGCAAACTCACTTACGAGCATCAACACTGTTTTTCATGTACATCATCAACTGGGAGTATGCAATGTCATCGCCTGAGACAGCTTCAGTCTTTTTAAAGGTCCCATGTCATGCTTTTCCGGTTATTACCCGTCCCCTTGTGTGTTATGAAGGTTTTTATGCATGTAAACGGTCTGCAGAGTCACAAACCCTCAAAGTACACCCTGTAGGGAGTACAACTCTAACACAGAAAATACCTCCCCAAAACGCCTCGTTGGAGATTTCTCGTTTTCTTCCTGGGTATCGCTACGTTGGGATACCCAGTAGCCACGCCCAGAGCTATGGCTGCACGCTCTGCAAGCCTTTCACGAAACATAGCTTCCCAAACCTTTCAGCGATTCATGCCGGATATGTACAGCGTAGAGCACTGAAGAACAATGCTGTTCCTACTTTGTTTGGACCAGTGGGAGATTCGGCTACACAACCTGTAAGTATTCATTGTTGTTTGTGTATTTATGATGTTTAAAACAAACAAGGTATCTACCACGACTGTTTAAATGGGTAAACGTTTTTCGGACTGCTAAGTTGGGATGGCGGAGAAATGCTCTCTGCAGAGACCCATGCTCACAGCGTTATAAACCTTTTTCTTACTCAATATCAAGCCACAGTTATTGTTTTTACTTCGGCTGTGAGTGTTTGTGTGTGCTCAGGATGAGTTTAGCTTGTTCTCGCTGTATCGCCGACCCGGAAGCCTGTCCGCTCCTCACAGCAGCTCCTCACGAGCAGCTGCACGTCGCTTGACAAATCAGAGCAGCACTGGGCTCACAGGGTTGGGGGCGAGCTCCAAACAAGCCGTTAGGGACAGAGAGCTGGAATACCTGTGGAATACACATACTTTAGCAGGAGATGCTGTATGAGAAACCAATGTGAGTTTGGAAAATTGGCACAGTATAAATCTATTTTAGTTAGACTGCTCACAATGGAAATTATGGATCAGTAGAAATGCCAGTGACATAGGGAACTTTACAATTAAAAAAAACGAGGTCAGCTTACACCATTAATTTAACGCGGGCAGCAAAAAGCAGGTTTGACTTGTCAGTTACATGCGCAATATTAATGGCAAAAACCCAACATAACAATGCACACTTCTCCTAACCGTTTTTGG